>NW_026623287.1:2906969-2914269 GCF_030028575.1 Malurus melanocephalus
ACAATTTGAAAAACAATAAAATTCTTCTGATCTATATTGTGAAGTACAGCTGAGTATTTTGTTTTATTCTTTCCCCTTATACTATTTTAAAGTTGTCTGTTTTCAGAGAGCTGGTTAATTTATTTCCGTTCATATTAACATTTGCGATCGTATCTTCCCCACTTTCCATGAGGATTCCTACAAATGGTGAGAGAACAACAGCAATCAAATTTTTTAATCTCAGGCACTGAAAACAAGATTGTTAGATTTTGCTTGAACATCATGAAATGTTGATCTCATTTTTAAAGTTGAGGTGCCTTTAATGCTATAATTTATTTACCAGACTACGTTCAAGTATGTGCATAGAAACACAGAGAAATTCTCKTTTTCTTCAAGTTTAGTATTAAGGCAATAAATTTCTTTCAGTTTCCACTGACCAAGGACATTTTGGGTAAGTATCTTCTTGATTGCAGCTGCTAGCAGAAGAGCTATTCCCTCTTCATTAGAACTGGGGCAGTTTTATCATTAATTTAAATGTATTGATTTTCATTTTTTTTTGTACAGCAGAGGCTTAATTTTGGTCAGATTTTTTCAGATTTTGAATGCCACCAAGGAAATGATAATAAAGTTTCCCTCTTGCTGATGGTTTCTTTAGGGAGTATTTTCTCCCTGCCTATTACAACAAAGGGTTATTTTTCTTCCTCACCGAAATTTTCCCGAATAAAAAGCCATCCTTGGCTACAAGGAAAAAAAAAAATCACAACTAAGAAACATTTCCTCGCAATCAGCCTATTGAAACACACCTTGCACCCTCACAAAAGGGGAGCTTCTGAACCATGATGAATAGGCCTTGATTTTACAGGTCTAAGTGATATTGGAGCCACAGTCATTCTGAACTTGCTTGGCTTTTGTTGGGGTTGTAACTATCCACATTCTCCTGAAACAGTTGAACTGCAASCCAAGAAAAGGTTTACACAAGTTGAGTCATTAGAATATTTAAATTTTCGACATAAGAAGAGAAAACCAACAGAGAATTTGGGGGACTGTTCAAGGCCAGACTGGATGGGACGGGTTCCCATGGAAAATGTCCCTGTCCATTTGAATGAGATGATCTTTAAGGTCCCTTCTAGCCCAACCTGTTCTGTAAATGTATGATTTTGAGTCAAACTCTACATTTAATGTATAATTTTATTTGGTTTAGTTTACCAAAGTATTYACTATTGTCTTCATTCCGTATGTTTTTGGGGATTGGTTGGGGATTTGGGTTTTTGAGATTTTTTTTTTCTTTTTTCGGTATTGCTGYGTGGGTTCTTTTTGCATGTTTCCCTGCTTGTTTTCTTTGCAAAGTTATAATACAGCCATGTTTCAGCATGAATTGTTATTTTGAAACAGAACAATGCATTTCAGTGCTTTRAGATAAAAAATGTGGATTGTTGTGGTTCAGGGAAAATCTTCCATCTTTCAGGAGAGCTTGAAGCAATGAGCTGATGTTTGCCAAAATCACAAATTAAATTGTTTGCCTGAAATTGTCTGCCTGATTGTTTTAAGCCTGAGTTTCTTTGAAAATCCATCTAGTTTAAGGTGTTGACCCTGACTGTGTTCAAAGAAAATAAGGAAATCATAGAGTTTAAAAAAAAAAAAAAAAAGAAAGGAGGAGACAGTGATGGTTAGGATGGGAAGTGAAGCACTTTGAAGACAGTCCTTGATCAAAAAAATGATAAATAGAAGACAGGTCAGGGAGAAGCGCCCTGGAACCACTAATTTGCAAGAGCCTCCTATATCATTAAGCATCCACTTTTCTGAGCAGGCAAAAAATTAAAATTGTGACTAGTTTTAGGGACATAACTCTACATCAGTAAAACTCCATCTTGCTGACCACAGCCATATGCAGCTATTGCTGAACTAAACACTTTGAAAACAGTGGAAGGCTGATTTACCTGTCAGAAAGTGTTAAAACTCTTGGCAGAGTCAAAATTAGAAGTTAAAATGCCCTATTTTACTCTACCTTCTGCAGTAGTGTACCTTTAATTTTCATAATCTCTGCAGCTTTAAATTCAACATTTATTTTTAACACATATATTTTAATGAAACATGAAATATAAAACGAAACTCCAGTCTGCCTCCTATGAGCATGGAGAGAAATCCTAATTACYTGTTTCAAAAGTGTGAAGCTCTTTCTAATTTTCCAGCAGCCAGGTTCCTTAGACAGCACTCAGTATTATAACTATTTATGCCAATTGTGCTATTTCATGCATAAAATTACCGCATTATTGTTGGAATAGATGCTGGAGAGATATCTAAGCAGGGTGTAATCACTTCACTTTCTATCAAATTGTGCTTCTGAAAGGTATCATAAATTTTATTAGAAGGCAAGAGGCTAATGGAAGCCAATCAGCGTTAATGCTGATAAAATTGCTTGTATTTTACATTATAAAACAGGGAGATATTTTTATCGTAAGGTTCCCTTTTGTTTTATTAAGAGTGTATCATGGAAACCAGGGTACAATAGTACAACAGAGGGCTGTCAGGAAGCCTCTYCTGTTTCTGCTCCTGGCTTAGCTTACAAAAAAGTTTGCATCTCAAGATGTTTTCAGATCTTTGATGGTGTAAAGGGAGTGCAAAATAGGTTCCACAAACACTCAGGTCTGCTGACTTGCACAAGTTTTCACAATGAGGAGGTGCATCTCTGATGAAAATATTTATGTCCCAAATGTTATTTGGTGTTTTTATTGTTCAAGCTAATTGTTTTCTATTAGGCTGCCTATAGAATTGGGAGAGGGATAGTTTTTATGACTCCCCAGCTTATTTTTAAAGCTCCACAGTAGAAGAATTAGAGTGGATTTTGATATSGGAAGGATGAGGATCCAGAAATGGGGATGAAAAAAAGGAGCTTTACCCATCAAGAAGTAATTGAATGCGATTTAAAGAAATTGGTCTACTTTGATGGTAAATTAAAAGTTCTTTTTTTGTACCTGTTAATAAAATTTTGTAGTTAACAGAGCCACATTCGTGCAGTCATTTGCAAACAGCTGGTTCAAATTAGTCTCCTTTTTTTTTTTTTTTTTTTTTTNGCATCAGGTAAGTGTGTCTGTTTCTGACCTATCAGTTTGAGACACCGAGACATCAAAAGGTGAAGAGCCAAGATCCCAGAGAGGGAATTTGTAGTAGATCTTATACTGGAAAGGAGGCAGMGATTCACAGGTGAACGCAGTGGGTATTTACAAATTATGTGTGGTTTGTCATGCCCTGGCGCTGCAGGGACAGCACCTTCCCAGGCTCTGGAAATCCCAGTTCAAACACCTGTTTTGCCTGACACGAATGCTTATCTCCATCCTCGACATCTGCCCTGTCCCTGCACACAAAGCAAATATTTACACCACCACCTTTCCGGCCATTATTTGTGGTGTTATTAGTGTTATTGGCACTATTTGCACTGCAGTCACAAAGGCCCCTCCAGGACAGGGAGTTTTGTGTCASTCGTTGTACAAACACATGGCAAAGGACAGTCCCAGCACTGTTGGATTAACAATCCAAATAGCTACGGCAAACAGGACAAACCCTGGGTACCCCGAGCAGGCAGGATTTCCTGTGTTTGAKAAGGCAGATGACAGGTACCTGAGCCAGGATCAGCTCACAACTTTGCCACCGATTTTCTGTGTAATGCATTACTTAATCACTCCACAATTCCTCCGATTTCCACAGGAGTAATGCCACCAATTTATTCCAAGTCTCCTTCAGGTCTAAAATTGCTGGTGCCTAGACCAAACTCCAGCTAATGAAAAAGAGTCATTGACAGGATTTGGCCCATTACTGAATTCATATTCCTGCCTCAGGTAGTCATGCATATTCCTGTCAAAGCCCACATAGTGTAACACTTGGTGTTAATGGAGTCACAGTAAGGATGGATTTGTTCTCATCCAACTACATGTTTTAATTCAAAGACCACATTACTGTTCTGGTGATAGATTAGATAAGAGCAAAACATGGTTTTGTTCTTTTAATTCCAATTATGTTTTAAAATTCGGTTTCTGGTTGGCTGTTATTTATTTGCAGGGCTTTTTATTATTATTTTATTATTACGCTGGCTCGGTGTAACTTTTTTTTTTCTAATTTAATCCTCCATTTTTAAATACAATTTTCTTCTTCACCCACCAATAACTGCATGACTGATTTTACTGAATGAAATTTATAACAGTGACAGAACAAAAGGGAATTYAGTCTGAATCCAAACTAAAGTCGTGTTAACAATATATTCAATTTTATAGCCTCAATTTCAATGGGGTGCCCAAGTCTTTCTGAAGTCAACAGTCTATTCTCATATCCCAAAACCTGYGTATGCTTTTGTATAACTGGAATTAGTATAACATTGGTTAGCTTATCTGACTTTGCCCCTGAAATCATTGACTTTAAAATACTTGTCTCGGGCAGGCAGCAGTGAAGAATAGAGCATTATTATCATATTTCCAAAAAAAAAAAAAAAAAAAAAAAAAAAAAAAATAAAGTAAAAAGACAAAATGGAGTTCAGGCTGGAAGTATTTATCATAACTGGATAACTAGGTAGGAAGAGCTGCTAAAGTGCAGAGATAATTTCAAACACACTCATCACATTCTTGGGCAGTGCACCTCTTGTGCCCAGATGCCACACTTGTAGAAAGGATTTTGGCTTTTAATGAGAYACRTCACATGACCACAAGCTGACAAAAYTCTGATTTTCTGCTGTGTGACCAAGATGCTTGGTTATGATATCTCTCCAGCTATAACCCACTCTCCCAACTTTTGCTGTTTGCACGTGTGGTCAATATTCCTTCACGTTCTTGACCGTGCTGAGCTSTCTAACACCGTGTCACCACCTTCCTTTCTCTCTGTGTCTTTCCACCCTGAAAAGCCCCTTGCAGAAAGCCCAGGTGCTGACAAAGTGAAGGCACTTAAGTACCCCAGTGGGCACTGTAACTGCAGTGGGATGTCAAGAAGATATTCTCCCAGGTGAGGTGAGGCTTTAGACAGAGCCATTCCTCCAGCTGAAGCCATCCCACCTCATACCTTGGCTGAAGTGTCAATCTAGGAGATTGAACAGAGCGTTTGCACTGACCTGGGTTTGGTTCTCCTCATGGAGAGCTCTGCAGTCATTCGTTAAAAGGCACCAAAGAGAAACCGAGACACCAAGATCCTTTCATGTGCCAGATGGTGCCCTGCTGGTCCAGCAGGAAGAGATTGCTTCTTGAAAGGACAAGGGTTGCATCTTTGCACCTGCATTTCCCATCAGATGGTGATGCCCCTTCGAGTCACAGAATATCTGGARTTGGAGGGGACCCACAAGGATTATCAAGTCCAGCTCCTGGCCCTGCCCAGGACATCGCAAGACTACAATTTGTGCTAAGAGCATTGTCCAAGCTTTTCCTGAACTCTGCCTGTTTTGGGACTGTRACCACAGCCCTGGGGAGCCTGTTCAGTGCCTCACCACCCTCCTTATCCTCTGTCTTTTCATTTGATGATGGTTTGATGTTCTTTTTCCTCTTACATGTTAATAACCAGATCCTTTCCTCAAGCATTGCTTTTGTTACGACAAAATCCAATGAAACCAGAAGATAAAAAAAAAAACAAACAAAAACCATTTAGACATCTTCAGCCCATCTTCCTGTGTAGAGACCGTAACTGAAGACAGCAACAGCTGAGAGAGAGTTTGCAGTGATCTTCATTAATCATTTGATGATTAAAACACATCTTATGAACAACCTGGACTCTGAATCTGCTATTGTGATTTGGGAACCCTCYGGCACAGAAATAGCCGTAGTGATTCATAGTCAGAGCACAGATTACCCCATGTACAGGTCTAATTTGGGGCTTCATTCATAGCCTAASAATGTCAAAGTTCCTCCTTTCCTTGCAAGTTACAAGACTTTTGTGTTTTAGGGAAAAAAGTAAAAGTAAAGCTGATCAGGTTTTGTGTTGTTTCAGTGCTCCRGGAGCATCTAAATTTCCTTCAATCTCCATATGAATAAACACCATCCTTATGATAATGGCTTTCAAATACAAGCATCAAATAATTATGCTGACAAAGCACTAGACTCCAAACATTTCTCAGACTGATGATGGAAAACAYGAATTATCAGACACAAATATTCTGTATTTTCATCCACATTCTGTTAACATTGCTGCTCTGCAATCTCCCCGAGATGGATCTCAGCAGAAGTACTCAATTGATTTACAACCTTGTAATTCATTTGTCGTCATTTATTTTCCTTTGTACAAAACAAGATGTTACTGCACAAATGCTGSAATCCTAAAGTGCTGGATTAAGAGCATTCTGGCTTGTCAATGTCCTTTTACAAAGCAGAAACAAAGGGAGCTTATGCAAGGCAAAACAAAAATATTCTGGCTAAGCATATGAAACAGTTTATAATAATATTCCTTTTTCTTTAATAGGGAAAGAGGGTTTGCCACATTCTGTCCTTGAGTGTTCYATTTCTGCCTATGCCTTTTCAATTCAGATCTTGAAGAACACAAAGCACTGCCAAACAGAAAATATATATTCAGATATATGAATTCATATAATAAAACTCTTAATATATGTTGGACTATGGAAAGACATGTTAGACTATGCAAATTTTTTTTTTTTTTTAAATTTTACACCTTACCGTTATATAAATTTTACTCCTTTTGTATAAGTCCTCTGTGATGCTTGAGCAATGAATTCACATCACAGTATYAAATTAGTGTTATGGTTACCTGTCGACCCCCATGAAATAGAGAACCACCCCAAATTTGGGGAAGCTGATAAGGCTTAATCAATATTATCATTCAAGCAATAAATATTGCMTCTGATTTCTGTGCCAAGTTATGATCATCTGGTAAAAAGGGTAGATAAGAAAAATGCTCAAGTTGCATTAGTGACAATGYGATATATCCAATATGCAAAATCAGAATTCTGCTGTATAATGCCACAGACACTGACTGAGTAGAATAGATTGACTTTATTTTCTCTACAAAAAAGTTCAGCTTGAGCTGTATATCAAACCTAGAGTTACAGGCTTTGCACAGGAGATGACAGTTTTGTGTTGGAGACATCAGAATTCTGGATAAAAAGATTCCAGTTCAGCACTCAGCCACACTTCCTTGGGCAGGCTGCTTGTTTTCAAACTCCCATTTATTATGTAGGGATAATATTTTCTTTTTCCATTCATCTRGCTTGTTTATACTATAAGCTCTTTGCAGTATTATTTATCTCCAATGATGTATAAGTTCGGCCTGTGCAGAATAGACCTATATATTTTAATAAATCAATATGAAGATCTAGGCAAGAAACAGCTTTTTGCCCTAAAGA
>NW_026623287.1:2914329-2932708 GCF_030028575.1 Malurus melanocephalus
ACAAACCACAGCATGTGAGAAGCTTACATATCTCAAATTCTCACTAACCCTGCAGTTAGCTGAAATGTGAGCAATGGAAATTCAGGATCTGGACTTGAACCAGACGAAATGGGTACTTGAACCAGAACTGCCAACATTAGAGTGGTATGTGCATTTTTGTAGCTGCGTTACACATGGTTGGTTCAGTGTTGCCTTTGAGAAGGGAACTTCTGGTCTAACTGGATAAAAGAGAAGGTAAAGCTGGAAAAAAACTCATTGTGAGCCTTGAAAGCTTTGATTTTGAAACCCTATATTCCTTCTTACAAAAAGGCTCAGGTTTTACACAGCTATGTATGTTTTGAGTAAAAAAATTATTAAGCTTGTCAATGTTCTGTTCTTTTTGCCCCTTTTGTTGTCTYTAAATACTTAATTTTCAAAACATGTTTAGTATTTTTCCAAGTTTCTTGCAAAAAAATTGTTGCAGATGTTCTGCTTCATAATATTTATACATACTAAAACTAAAATGCAAAACTCAGCCTGTTTTCTATTATTTATGTTGGAAAGTAATGTGGCAATAACTGTCTACKACTGAAAAAAGTATGTTTTTCTCTCACTCACTTATTTTGTAAAGCTGCCTGATAGTATTTATTTTAAAATCATCACTGCAGAGCAACATCCTAAAAATACCACATCTCAAAACCAGACTTGTAAACCAATGACAGCAARTAGGGAATAGCATCTCTCTGCTTTAACAATAAGAGAATATAATAAATATCACATTTAGAGTACATATAGCTCCATTTGCTGACTCTATATGCATATACACAAAGAGTTTTCCCAGTAATAGACAGATTTTACCAGATCATTTTCCCATATAAATGACAGAATAGAGTTTTTCATTTTAGACTTAGCATACACATAAATAAACACTATGTTTGCTCATGGTAAGAAAGCATTCATTAAAAAAGATGAAAGAAAAGAATTCTTAGCAATATCTTAGCATATATACTTAGTTGTCTCATCTAAATATAAATTTCACTCAAACATTAATATTGTTTTCAGATGCACTGTACTATTATCTGTTTTTTCTGGCCCAACACTGCAATGAATTGCTGTRTTAATTATTCTGTCTGGACTATTTGTCAAGATAAAAACCAATTCAAGTAAAACACTGCTGCATTTGAAAAAAAAAAATCAGAAAAAAAAATGCTTTCCTCTATTCTTTTTTTTGGGTTTTTTTCAATTTTTTTTTTTTTAGATCGGTTCCCCAAAATGCACAGGTCTGAACTGTCATTACAGGACAAGCAAACATTTAAGACCACAGAAGGTCTTCCTTCTAGTACCAGCTTAAAAGAATGCAGTCACAGGTTAACCTGATCACTTTTGGTATTTCTAGACTCAAATAACAAAGACAGAGATTTCAGAAGGCATTTAACCCTTCTTAAAATTAGTAACAGTTGCACATCCACTTTTTTTTGGCAGCCCATGTGGTCTCATAGTGGGGAGAATGGAGCCCAAGAGTGACACAAAGCCCAAACCAGCACTCAGAGGGGAACCAGGATTGAGTCTCCACAGTCTCCAGAGTGCTCAGCTCTGTCTTTACAACTCTTGAGATGGTCACAGAAATGTCCTCCCCTTTCCAGGTGCTCACAGAGGTAGCAGTGYTGTGTTTTCTGTCAAATCCCAACTGAACACTCCTCCCTAACTCAAAACAGGTGTTGGATGGGGCAGACCATTATTTTTGGCCCATTAAGGTGTGTCCTGAATGCAGACATACCATGAAAATTCTAACCAAAACCTTCCTAAGTGTCAAGGACTTGTGCAAAGCTTTCTGTGGAAGGCAAAAGCATTTGCTCTGGGAACTAGATGAGGATGCTATTGAAGGATGTTATCAATACTGTCACAGGATGTTATTAGCATTATTAGGATGTTAACAACTGGCAGTGCTCATTTAGGAGCATTTGATGTCATAATGGAATTCAACACGAACACACAGAACATCTGTAYATTCAAGGGCTTTCCTGGAAAACAAAAGAAAATCCTGAAGGGTATAAGGATTTTAACACTAAAGAAAAAAAAGTTGCTGCTTTGATCAATGCCCTCAGGATTTRCAAAATGGCAGCAAAGTGAGGAATGTGCCAAAATATTTTTGGCTTTGGCCCTAACTTGTAAGTCTGTCAAGTGCTTCTCTTGCCAATTGGTGGAAAATGGATTACTGTCATTTTTCAAGGGACTGCACATCATTTTCCATTGATTGGCATGCCAAATCCTTCACAAAGTAATGGGTCAGGCATGATGCAAATCATCATTGCACTGTCACTTTGATTGCATAGCCCTCTATCAATGTGATTAAACTGGTGTGGCATCCAAAAGGTAATGAATGACTCTGCTTGGCTTCTGTGGTGCAAAAGAAAATTTTARTGCTAGGTAGAGGAAACAGGAAACAAACAAAATGGTGAGAGACATCAGTCAGTACCTGTTGCCGTGCCTGTGAGTAATTTTTTAGCTGAAATGGTAAAACACTGATCATGGTTCATGATGAAATGAGATTAACCTGGAAAATTTGCCRTTACCATCATACGTGTTCTCTTGTCTGTCACAGCCTTTTTAATGCCCTTAACAAAACTGCATCTGGAGATAACATGCAAATTTCCTTCTTAATTAACCATTCATAATAAAAWGGTACTTGTTACTCACAAGACAATAGATATGGATTGTGTTACATCTGTAAGTGTCTTGTATTTCATTTTCACAGCAAAATCCTAATTAAACACCTGAATATTGTGAAATGCTGAACATTTGCAAATACCAGGAAACTTGCAGCATCAAACCATGAAGACCTCATCTTCAAACTACTTTTGGTGTCAGAGTGTCTGTGACACACTGTGAACTTATTTATTTGCTTTTGGATTAAAGGATTAATGCATCTTCTAGATGCAACCACATTTATTTAAGATGTGTATTCATCTTCTCTCTATGGACTCTCTCATTTTGGAAAGGTTTAAGAGCTCTGTTTTCTTACCTTTGCTGAGGAAATGAATATTTTTCTGCTCCTTTTCGGACCAACAATTTTCATTAAAGTTTTTCAAACTTCTTGATAAAAATGACTAATTGGCTCCAAAATTGGGAAGAGCCTGACAGCTACAGGTATGCATCYGAACACAGGTACAAATAACTATGTCCATATAGTCAGCACAATTTCATAGCCTGGCTAGAAAGTAAAATAAAGCCATGCTAGATCAGCCTGATAGGGAGTTAGTTCTTTAATAGTTATTTTTATAGCCAAAAAAATATATTCTGTGTTAATTTATTATTTTGGAGGAACTAAAATGTGAATTTAGGTGTCTGCCTGTGAGCTGAACCTTTCACAAAACTTTCTGACAGAGCTGAGAAGTAGGTTAGCATTCAGCTCTCACATATCCAGCATCTCTGAGCTATCCCTAAGTGGCCATCCTGCTACAATGCTTCCTCCGTAAAAAGTAAGTAAAATAACTTTTTCATCAATTTGTACTAAAGGAATTCTCCTGTTTTCAGAYAATAATGCATTTTGTTTATGGTAGTTGAAGGGGTCTATGCTTTGATTTTACTTATATGATTTGGAGATTCATCTTTGTATTAAGATCACTCAAGATCTGGGAACTTGCTTCAGATCAAAAGATTCTTACAGAAATTTTAGAGTATTTCTCCAATAGAATCAAGCCTCTACATTATCTTCCTTCTAGATAGAAGAAGGATTTTATTTAATGTCACTTTTATTTTATTTTATTTTGTTTTGGTTTATTTTATTTTAATCTTATCCATTTCATGTTATTTTGTATAATATTCTTTCCTCAGCAGAGCTGACAAAGTTAACAAAAAAAAAAAAAAAAAAAAAAAAAAAAAAAAAAAAAAAAAAAAAAAAAGAATCTTCACAAAATCTATTTAATCAATGGCAATCCTGTGAGTAATAACTAAAGTTTTTTAACTCAACTTTTTCATTGYTTTCCTTGTATTATAATGCCATTAATGCCATCAGATTAGAAAGTGTCATTTGCAAGTGTCRGTTTCCATAAACAAAAATTACTTAAAAAAAAAGGAAAAGGTAATAAAAAAACCTTTCTGAAATATATTTGGAAGCGAAAGATCCAAAAGGTGCAAGTACATACAAATACTCACAACCTGTGGAAATATTTGGTTCTAGATGCAGTCAGAGGTTTGTTTAGTAGCTAAAAGTGATTTGAGTTGTTCTTAGCTCAATTAAAACCAAAGCAAAAGACCAAAACAAAACAAAATGAAGAAGAAAAACATCACCACCATGTTCGGTGGATTAAATTTCAATTTAATCAGCACAATTAAAAATAATGTATCTTTAAACAGATTGATGCCTATGTGATAATCTGCATCCTGAAGATTACAGATAGACAAAGACTTGGAAAAATCTATCAGTTTTAGATAACTTGTCAAAATAAAATTCCTCATTTTTTTCATTAAGTTCTATCAATATGAAATACAGATAAATWTATATAGTTTTTATGTTTACTCTACAGCTTATTTTCAGAGTAAATTTTAATCWGGATAAATTCTGCCATTAATTTGTTGCCTGTTGAAAGAAAACACTTCTGTTCTTTGTGTGACTGCTGCTTTCATCAGTGCTCACCATCACAGCTGAAGCCCTCTCCCTGCCTCCTGGTGCCAAGCCCAGGCCACATTTTTCTTTTTTAGCTATAAACTACGCTCATAGCCAAGTGCCTACAGTAAAGGCTGTTCAAAGGTAGAGGTCTGAGAACAAATGTCATGCAGTGCTTTTTTTTCTGACTGAGCTTTGGTCTTCATCAAGGTCTGACAAATATTGGCATTATATGTCACTAAGAAGTAAAAGAGCATGCTCTGACCTTCAAGAATCCTCACAATATGTACATTATGTTGATGTGCCCTTTGTTTTGTCTCTCTTAGTTTGCTTTGGCGGCTTCAGCGATTTGGTCTAATGCAGGGTTGTTTTACCRAGTTTTATCTGCCTCTTTTAACCATGAACTGGACAACTGACTCCATCTGACACTGTTTTCTTACCAGTACTCACACGGTAATCAAGGCAATCACAGAAGACTGGGCTCAAGCACATTGTTCACAGTGATGAGCACCCTCAGGAGTTCTGCAGATTGCTTTTGGAGGAAGAATCGCCCTGTCTGATCACGTTTCTGAAGTTCTTTCTGTCTTTGCGTCAATTGCTCTGAAGAGACAATTGGGTCGAACACTTAAAGAAATGCCTCCTCACAGACAGCTCTGAAGCAGCTGGTTAAAGTGTTGGAGCTCAAACTACACCAGAAATGTATAAAACTTGTGTAGTCCACAAGTTGTGAAGGACTTAAGAGAATCTCAGGATTTTTTCGGTTTCCAGGGATAAAACGGCCTGTGTAATATTATTTTGTGGCACATTGGTCTTAATCAGATATGGGTTTTCATACCAAGGAGGTCTGAAATAATGKCACAATACCATTTGAAAAGGATGGAAAATAGCTATTCTGAAATGTGGTAAAATGCAAGATACTGTGTCATCCTGCAGGAGATGGTTTGAGCTTATARCCAGAAGCATATTTTTGTTGCTAATATTTGTACAGTTTCATATGTTTTAAGGCAGGCTTTAAGTTGCTCAGGTGACCACAATCATTTTGGTGTCTGGAATCATTAACTGATCTTAAATGCTGTAAAAACAGTGATTTTGGTCATAGAACCATAGAATGGACTGGGCTGGGAGGAACCTTAAAGGTCATCTAGTTCCAGCTTCCAAATTTGATAGRGTAGTTAGAAGATAAACTTGTATGCATCAGCTGAAGGTATCTGAAAATACATACAAATACATAAACATTTTTTTTTAAACATATGTATTAGGAAGTATCAAAGTCTATCTTCATCATATCGACCTGCTTTTGAGATATAGTCATGGTCATGCCCAGGAAATCCTAGTAGTGGTTTAAATATTTGATCATGTTTTGTTCAGGCAATATTTATCAAGTGTTGTCACTTGACAGACTGGGCTATCTGGTATGTCAGGTATAAGCTACAGCTCAGCAGCTCTTCATGGTTTTTGCTTTTCAATTTTTTAAAAGAAATTTCTAAAGAAATAACAAAGAAAGAAAAGGAAAAATATGTGTGACAAAGGATATGCAGGTCTTAAAAATRTTCATGCACCAGAAGTTCATGCACACTTAAATTACTTCAGAAACAACTGATTAAGAGTATGATTTTTAGAAGGTCTTATCCTCAATCTTTCTTAGAGTMTTTTGAAGTCAGTGATAAGACTTCCTGAGCTTTAGAAAAGAACCAGGAGGCAAGTACAGATGTACTTGCTCAGAGTGGAAAAGTAGAGAAACTTAGTWACAATGCATCATTTCCCCCTAACAATGATTTACTTTTCATAGATTCATTTTTTCTTAATGAGTCATCAAAGCAGCTMGTCTGACCTCCCATGCATCATAAGCCATTGCATTTTATTCCATTATTATTGTATTGAACTCAATCACTATTTGTAACTAAAATATATATCAGACAAGCATTCAAAAGCAAAATGAAGATTTACAGGTGCTGCATCCACAYACTCCCACAGTCTCACTCATGAGTTCTTTACTATTGATTTTGGGGTCCTCAGTTTTTGTGAAATTGTGTTTGCTTTGATGGCATTGTCCTAAGATCAATATTCATGCACTTTTACCCATTTTAGTCATCAGCCCAGTACCAGTAGCTGGTCAGAGTGGAGTGGAGTCTCACTGCAGGAAAGGGGGCTCACTTAGAAACATTTTCATTCCTGGTTTCATCTTTCTTCCAGAGTGACAACAGAGTCCTTCAAGGCTCTGTTCTTCCTTCTGCTCCCTGACTCATCTTATGGAGCAACATTTTCYTCGTGACTCCTTTGCATCATGTTGGATGAGGTGTAATATTAGGATGGGTGAATATGGTCAGCAGCCTCTCACCCATAAATTGCAATATCAGGGTGTTCCAATGACATTGCAAGGACAAAAAGCCATCATTTGTAGTTAATGGATAACTTCAAAAGCTCTTTCAAGTGGTCTGACAGGAAAATTGATCCATGTTGTGACAGGATAAAGGGGAACATCTTCAAAATGAGAAAGAATAGGATTAGAAAAAAATAGATTTAGATTGGGTATTGGGGAGAAATTCTTCCCTGTGAGGTTGGTGAGGCCCTGGCACAGGGTGCCCAGAGAAGTTGCTGTTGCCCCATCTCTGRAAGAGTTCAAGGCTACATTCAATGGGGCTTGGAGCAACCTGGTCAAGTGGAGGGTGACCCTGCACATGGAGAGGATTTGAAATGAGATGGTCTTTAAGGTCCCTTCCAATCCAAAACCTTCCATAATTCTATGATTCTCTGTGTTTTCCAGGAGTACCTGCAACAAAACTCTGCATATGTTTATATCTGCATTTGTACCTTGCTRTAGCTATAGCCATACCTCTTTACACCTGTATAAAAATACCTTTTTTTTATGTATGTATTATTATTATTAATATATTCATGTATGCAATTGACCATACCCAACAGTAAGAGGGAAGAGAAATGCATAACCAAGGACCTAGTCCCTCTAGATTGGCCTCTTCTTATGGAGAATTTTCTAAAACATGGAGTTGTAAACCTGAAGATGAACAGATTTTAATATCCTGCTCTCACACTTRTTAATAGCTGCTCCTTATACTTAATTAAGGAAAAATGTCACTTCTTAGACTGTTGGGTTTGGTTGGTTGGTTGATTGGTTTTAATAAAATTGGCTGTGGACATTCTACCTTCTGCTGAAATCAATGCCTTCCTGATTGAGTCATTCAGCCAGGAAAAGGGTAGATTTGCCTAAAATCCAGGATCTGAATGAATTTAGGCTTCTAAAATACTTGCTCCACTCAAAATGCTGATACCACTTGGCATGTACTGTGGATCAACCACAGGTGCTGGTGACACCTTTAGAGTTTTTACCAGTGAATACAGGTTATGTATTTTGCCATTTGAAAGCAGGTTAAACGTAAGTTCTTAAATGCCACTCTTCTGAGATGATCATTAGCATTCAGGTATGAGACCTAGGGGTTATGATAGAAAGTTTTATGAAAATGTCAGCTCTGTGTTCAGCAGTGGTCAAAAGAAAGCAAATGCAATGCCAGAAATCATTAGGAAATAATGGAGAATAAAACAGAAAGTTGGTTTAGACATTTRGAATCAGAGATGGCTTAACCATACATGTATAATTGTGTGTGCTTATACATTTACTGTTTTAATAATAATGATGGGGGAAACTGGTTAAAAGATCAATAAAATTATAACATGTGGTTATAATAGATTTTCCACTGTTATTTTTCACTTTGGGAAAGAGTTGATTTAGAGGTGCATGACAGAACCTTACAGAACCATGGAAGTTTTAGTGATGAGAGATAAGTATTCATTGTTCATCCACTCTTGCACAAAAMCCCACAAAAGTAACGGAATCAAAGTGAGCTTGCAAGACCAGGATTCAAATCATGCAGCAGGAGTTCTGCATCCACTTAAAGCAACAGCTGTGAGATCTCTGTAACTCTTGCCAAGGAGGTTATGAATGATAAAAKTTTTGACATGTTCAAAGGGACAATGTTCAAGAACATGGAAGAAAAATCTACTGATAGCTCCTAAATGCACAGGAACCATGTTCAGGTAAGGAAGTCTCAATGCCAAAAGCAGCTGGATTTGGAAGAGTTCTGAGGCAAAACCTGCTTCTTCTTCCTTGAAGAACTTGGTTTGATAACAGGATAAAAACAGCCTGCTTATTCTCATTTTCATCATCTTATTAGAAAGCCTTGGGGTTCTGAGGTCTCAGAAGCATCCCCAGACTTTAAGGATTTAGCCTCTTTTCTGCAGTGACTTTTCTCTAAAATTTAGTTTCCCCTTTAGAATGAAGTGACAAAATAACTTAGTGAARGACTTCTAGACACACTGACTCCATGGCATCTGTGATTATGTGAGTATCGCCAAGAAATTCCATAAACTGGGCTCTCTTTCTTGTCRTTTAAAAGAACTACATAAAATTTCTCTTGGGACAAATTCCTGGCAGGCATTGTTTTGATAAAGTATTACAATAATGCACCACTGAAGCAGTAGCAGTCCTGGATATTACAAAAAACTTGTCAAAAGAGTAAGCTGCTCTTTCAGTGTGCTGAAATGCATCACTACAGCAGCAGATGGCAGAGGAAAAAGGATTGTTAGAGGCCACAGCGCTTTAGAGGTTCAGAGAACACCATGAATGATGTTTATTATTATTTATTTGTTGGGAGGTTTTTTTTTATTTATTGTACGGTTACCGCAGAATGGGCTCTGTACAAATCTGTATTGAAAAAGAGTATTTTGTAAGTTATTTTAGAAGAAAGTCTTTGCAGTRTATGATTACTAATACACCACCAAGATAATTAATCAGATAACTGAAACAATTAATTTTCAAAATTAAAATTTCAATTTCAAATTTTAAAGAAGAAAATATGCTTAAAATTAAAATTAGAATTCCCTTCTTCAGCTTTTGGTAATTTTAAGAGTACTTTTATTTGGTTTCATGAAAAATATTTGAAAATGTGTATGAAGGTATGGCAATGTTTTATGTAACTCATGTTACTGGGCAGATTTTTTTGCAGGGGATACATTTTAGCTCTTGGAATTCTGTGACTTAACAAAGATATCTAATTTGCTTTTCAAGTAATTTTCTTAGCCCTGAAAATTTATAATAACCACTTGTAAATATGTTTGGAGCACATCTTTTAGATATAGCGATGAGAAGGCAAGATTTTTACCAAACTGGAAGATAATTAACAATTGCTTCTGAGAGTCCTTCCCCACCACAGACAAAAAAAGAAAAAAAAAACAAGGTCAAATCTGATTTTGTCTTGGAAGAGTTCCCTGTCCAGTAGGTTGTGGAGGTTTTTTGAAGGGTGGAAGGAAATCCTCAGTTACCCTTCCCATTGCAGTTCTGCCCATGTAAGCAACTGTTCACATAAGGAGGTGCCCTCTGTCCCTCAATATTCCCAAATTTATCAGTCTCATTTTGCATAAAAGAACACAAATCTTTTCAGATTTTTTTCTGCAAAACTTGAATGGCTGAAATTGTTGTCACTTCCCTCCATCTGTGGCTACCCCATAGAGTAAGGCATTCTCCCAGTCCAAAACATGAACAGATTTTATGAAAACCCACCAAACATWCAAAACCTTCTGATGGACATCCCTGGATTTTCCCACATTTTTTCTTTACTTCATGATGCCACCTAAAGGTTATKCTGGACCACAATGTAAAAGGACTTCATCACACAGGGGAAAATACCCCATTTGTTACAAAATACTCTGAAAACAGAGAAAATCCTCAGCATCCCTTTATTTCACAGCCAGCCAAGCTGGCGCTGCATCAGAGAGAATGCAGGCACTTTTTCCAGTTGCCTTGTCAAGAAATGCAATATGTAATAATACCCTGCTTCCTTCCTGCAGAAAAACCTTTTTGTTAAAATTGGCATCTCTGTCTCGTGGCCTTGAGAGCCTGAAATACAGGGTGCAACTTAATCAGCTAGAACAGTGCTGTGCTTGCTGTACTGAATGCACTCCGAAGGCTTCCATGGTGTAACGAATGGTCAGATGGTGYGTGGACTGACTCACTTCTCCCCATGAACATGGTGTTTTTGCCAACATCTGCATTATATTGTGTCAACAATTACAATATTACAGACTTGCTGTTTCTTTTTGCCTCCTGAATTCATCAGTTTAACTGTTCCTGGGTCAGAACATTTATAGCACGGTGCAGCTATTTCTAGTAGCCTGATGTTATCCAGGCATTTTTTTGCAGACCCATCCTCAGTTGTTCTGGAAGGTTAAAAACTTTAATTCTTCTGTTAATAAGTTATTTCTGAGGGGTTTAAAATACATGAATTTGAAATATAGCAGCTTCTCCCACAGGGCTACAGCAGTGTAACTCACCATGCCAGAACCAACACACCTYTTTCCAGTGGGTTGCAAGGCTGCACATTCCTTGTTTGTGTGTCTTCCCAAGAGAAAACTTTGGGACACATTCTGTCCCAAAGATGCTCATTATTATTATTGTACCTTTTAGTAAGGTGGAGTTTTCCCTCAGAACAAATGGGAAGATCATGGCAAGGGTGTATATAAAATTTTGGATTGTAAAGTTAGCCTGCTGCATCTGGAGGGCCTGGGGATGTTTTTGGGAGAGATGCAATTACACAGTGGGGCCATTCCATGTGTTTTCAGAAAGTCTGATATCTGCACTGTGCAGAGCTTCAAACAGATCCCCTCCCTTTGGTGGAAAAAGGGCTGTGTTGGGTGGGTCATACTTTGCACTGGAGGCTAGATGCCAAATCACAAAATCCCTGCTGTTACATGTCATGGAATGAGAGAATGGCTGACAGGGAGGGACCTGAAAAGGTTGTGTGGATCAAGCACCCTGCAATGAACAGGAACTCCTTCCAACATCCCAGGGTGCTCCAAGTCCCTTCCAACCTGATCTTGACCAAGGACGAGGCAGCCAGAGCTGCTCTGGTCAACCTCTTCCCTCATCACACCACCCTCACAGCCAAAAATTTCTTCCTAATAACAATTTTAAACCTACCTGCCTTCAGCTTAAGGCTACTCCTCCTTATCTTATCACTCCAGGCTCTTGTGAAAAGTACCTCTCCAGAGGTCCTGGATCCCCTTTAGATACTGGAAGGTGCTCTAAGSTCTTCCTGGAGCTTTCTCTTCCCCAGGATGATCAAACCCAACTCTCTTAGCTGTTTCCTTAGCAGAAGTTCTCCAGCACAATGAATATTTTTGTGGCCTTTTCTGGGTCTTTCTCCAGCAGGTCCATATACTTCCTGTGCTGGAGTCCTCAAAGCTGGGTGCAACACTGCAGCTGTGTCTCAGTCAGAACAGAGAGGGACAGAATTCCTGATTTTGACCTGCTGTCCATGCTCTGGGATCAGCCCAGGACAGCGATGAGGCTTTCTGGGCTGAAAGTGCACACTGCAGGGTTATACTGAACTTCATTCACCAACACAATCAATCCCTTCTCCCCAGGGCTGCCCTCAACCCACTCTCCACAGGAACAATTTATTTCGGTGTAAAAGAAATTGCGCTGTCCTACCGTGTGCGAGGCACCATTAAAACACAGAAAYGCTCTCTGCACTTCCAGAACTTGAGAAAGAGACCACACAAAGGCCATTGCAAGCAAAATAGATATGATAAACACGGAACAATTAAAAAAATAATTGCTGTTCTAATTTCTGGGGTTGTAAAACTAAAGGGCAAAGAATTTAAAACACTAYGTGACTAGGTATAGTTGAGTTTTCAGTAATACAAATAATAAAAGGGTGGTAYGAGGAATCTGCGGCAGAGCTGGCAATTAAACCTGTATTTTCTAAGTCCCAGGGTGAGAATGATTGCCCCAGACCATCTTTCTTTTTAACTTAATATTTCCTCTGACACAACACATGTTGAAAAATTCGCATTTTCATTATTAAGTATTCAGCTCGTATTCATAATCAGGGACTAATGATTTTTTTGCTAATAAGAATTAAGGTAATTTTCCAAAACCACAACCAGGCATCATTCCTTAACAATTTCCTTTGTTTCATGGTTGTTTCTCCCTTCCCATTTACATACTTGTAGTCAACATTTTGTTGTTTGAATTCAGATGTTTGAAACTCGATTCATTATTTATAGAGATGGTTTACACCATGTGAGCTGTCCTGAGAAAYCTACCTGACCATCAGCCACCTCCTCAAAAAGTGTTTTGCAAAGTTTGYTGCCATGTCTGTCACACACAGTTGGGAGAATATTTCAGATAGTCCAGGGTTTCTCAAACAGCTCAAGATGCCTATGCTGAAATTAATTAATTCAGCCCAGGATCTCAAAGGTCAGATTGTAAAGTGCTGGGATTCAGTTTGTAGGTTAGAATAGCCAATTTTAGGTGGTGTTAGTKYAGGAGTCTCCTTRCATGCATTCTGTTTCTCCAAAGTCYTCWTAGGCTTGAAGATGCAGACAATGCAGTCAGCAGGGTCCCGGGAGTAATTCAGTTTATCCCAAAAAAGAATGTATATTCTGGTATTTAAATACCTCATTAGATCTCCATAATGGCAGCTGAAATTTAGACAACACCCAGAAACTAGTATGTCAGATGTCATCCAAGAGATCCTTGTGTGTGTCTTTTGGTGATACCTTGAAACACCCAAAATATTTAAATATACCCTAAACCTAGCTGAACACAGTTCCATCACCATATGGAACCAATTTATAGCACATTGGCCTCTATGTGCTCATCTAAATCAGGCAAACTCTTCCACATTTTGGTTGATGAGAGTTGGTGTTGATCTGCAGTTGTCTGTTTTCCATTGTCTGTTTCTTCCATCGTTTATCATTCCTCTGAACCACTGAAAAGTCTAGTGGAAGTTGSAAATAAGGAAAGGAGAAAAATCACACTTGGTATGTTTTTGCTCTGACTGACAGAAAGTGTTTGAGTTGAAGAACAATAGAGGAAAGCAAAGAGGAAGACTCAGAAATATTAAACCCTTCTATTAATCTGGACTTTCCTATTTCTTTTTCACATATAAAGAAAGGTTTAGCAAATATATATGTAAATTATAATCTTAAAAAAAAAAAAAAAAGTCATTCTGTGAGAGACTGAGAAGGACAAGATGTACAATTTTTTTTTTTCATGTGTTTGTGTATCTTGTTAACAATCTCCTATTCTGAAAAACAGCTAATTAATGACCTTCCTCTTGYACCATCCTAACTTTCCTTTCTGCTCACTGGAGATTTATTCAGTGGAATTTTACCCATTTGGGACTTTTTCTCTCCTTTCTATCTTAAATTTTTTATTTTAAGTCTGTGCTTGCTCCTTGCCTGCCTCGTAGGCTGACTCAAGTGCTCTTTATATTCTCCTCCAGACCTCATCATTCTTTCAAAGACTCTTTCTTCTATATACTGAGTAGAGATCCTACATGCAGTGCCTGTCCTTCCCATCTCATCTGGTCCATTTTTCCAGAATGTTCTTCTCACATGAACCAGTCCTGAACTCTCTCTTTTAATGGAGCCAACTCACTGAGCTGCAATTTCCTTCTCCAAAGGACCCCTTTAATACAGAATTGCCACTTTCCTATGCAAGCCTGCACAAGATTTTCTTTCATTTTTCTCTTCCTGACATCAAAACTCCAGCCCATCTCAAGACACTTTCTCGATGGACACAGATCCAATGCAGCACAGGAGAGGTCAGAGCAGCACAAAAAAACCAAACACCCAAGAAAGAGCAGCAGCACCAAAGTTAATGACAGTTCGTGGAGCTGAGATGTCTGGAAGCAAGTGAGCTCTCCAAAAAACTTTGAATGGGTTCAGACAACAGAGAATTTCTAAGTATTTTCCCTTCCATTTGAATTTTAATCTGTGGGGAACTAACCTCTTCAGATGAGATGCAAAACATAGTCCTTTCTGAGAAACCAACACACAAATACACACACACACACATACACACAAAACCCCAAAGAACTGAGCTGAGATCAAAACACTTGCTACTTTGAGATTCCTCTGGTGAACTTGAATCCCAGTCTTGAAGGTGAAATCCATCTCCTGAGTCCACAGAGCTTTCTGTTCCCCTGGAACTTCTTACAATGTCTATAAAGATTTCTGCTCTTAACCTTTCTTGTGTTATAAAAAGCACAGCCACATTCCTCGTAACTATTTGATGTCTTATATAAAACCCTTTTAAAAAAATCCCAAGATAGCATCAAAAGAAAAAGTTGCCCACAGTTGTCTTTAAATGCCATGCTTATTTAATACCGACATGAATATAGAGTCACTGCTCTCTGAGTCTCGGAATCCCAGACTAGCAATGGAGGTGCACAACCTAAAATCTGCCAGTTGTTTAAAAAATAATAATAAAAAAAATTTGACTCCATGGGGAAAATGTGTCAAGAGTAAAAGGCAGTGAGGGTGAATTTTGGACAGATTCCAAATGCAAGTGTAGGAAAGAAGCTTTCTCTTTTTTTTYYTTTTTTWAMYTTTTTTTTTCTTTCCCCAACAGCCTCCTGACATGCTTTCTTCAGTTTTGCCACAAAAGTTGAAGCCTTTCCTCAGGAGGAATATGTGTGTGTGCATGTGTGTGTACATGTGAGCTGTGGTAGACCCAGAAATTTTAGACACAGGAAAACCTGACACAAAAGGAAGAGGGGAGATGTAGGACCTGCCTTGTCAAAAAATGAGATATTTCAAATAGTTTACCTTTGAAATATGTCAACCACCAGCTCCTTGCAATTCTAATTTTGTTTTGTTTTATTGTTCCCAGCACACACACATACCCACAGGTGCTCATGTGTAGTCAATGTATAATGTGTATGTATATTCTAAGGAATAATTTATTTTGATTTGCCATAGTCAATGTATAATTATGTGACAGGTCTGATCTCCGAGATGAATCATTTCTTCCTTTGTGATATGATGAGTGTGTCACAACACATTAACATCCTACTGACAGCTGCAAAATATAGAGAGAATCAAAGGACCAGACCAGGAGGGTAAGATAAAATAACAAGAAAAATTGTAATAGCCATCAGGTACTGGTTTGTCTCAGTTCCCATTGACTTCAGTAGAGCCTGGGATYGTACAAAGCAAAGATTTGTTCATGCTTATCTCTACCATAAAGAAACAAAGAAAACTTTATTTTGACACTCCACTGAAGTAAAAATGTATTTATTTGTTCACAAGTACATATTTTTTTGATAGCAGCTCTAAGCAATCTATTTGCCTGGTTTTATATGTGTCTTAAGAAGTAGCTTGGGAGGCTGACTGTAAAGAGGTTTTGCCACCCTTCCCTCTTTTTGCATGCACACAATTTCTTTTTGGTAGCAGAAATATCATTCCTGGGTGGTGGGATTAGCACCCAGGAAWTTCTGTTCATTTATGTCTGGAGGGCTGAATCAGGATTGGAGCTAAATCATGTACTCTTCAAATTCATGAGTCCTCAGGGAACTTGCCATCTAATTAGAAATGATATTTGCATAGCAAATGACCTTAGCATTAAAAAATAATCTTATTGATTATTTTTTTTCTTCTTTTTCTTAGGTAGTGGAGAACAGAATGAAATGCATTGATAAAAAAAAAATAGGAGACAAACAAAAGGGAAGGAAGGATGGGAAATCTGAAAAAAAATAGAACAATTAGGGTATTAAACTTTGGAGACAGGGATATGAGAGAGAGGTAGGAAAAAGATAAGTCCAGAAACATAAAGAAACAAGATTTTTGATCTAAATATGAAATTCCCAGAAAATGTCTTCCTAATGGAAATGTATTTTTGTCTTTTCTTTGTTCACACTGTGTCCACAAATATATCAGAGAAAACAGTTGGGCCTTGAACTGCTCCAGTCTGAGCTGGTGATGCTCTTCACTGTGTGCTGAGTGTCTTCTGCAGATGAAGGTCCTGRTACCTCCCTGTTGCTCTCAGACCCAGTTAAGAAAATACCACTGTAATTCCATGTTCAGTGTCTATTAAATGCTGCTGTAAATCAAAGTCGTTTTGTCCCCAGATTTTTCTGTAGCTCTCACCTTAAGGAATTAGCCACTTTATTCTATAAGAAACCATGTTTTTTTCTCCTTTTTCCCTTCTACTTTGCTTGGTTTTGGTTCCATTATTTGCCATGGTTGTCACGGCCCTGTGCATGTTACTTTGCAGTATTTTAATCTCCTCTAGAATACCATATAGACTTTTATTTTAAAGGCAATGGGCAGTTTGCATACAAGCCTGCATCTAATCTTTCAGAAAGCTTCTTTATTGACTAACATTTACCTAGCTCAGAGGTCTGTGTTCAAAAATACTACATCAAATATTCACAGTGCTAATGAGAAAATCCATCTCTTTTGTAGTTGGTGAACTTTCACCCATTCTTAAGAAGTGGAATTCGTTTAAAGAGCAAAAATGTTTAAATAAGCTTAATTTTACTTGCTAAAATCTTCTTCCTGTCCCCTGAGGTGAATATTTGTCAAAATTCAAAATTTCTGTAGCTGTGTTTATAAGGAGAAATACAAAATGAGATAGAATACATGTAGACTTTAAAATGGAAAAGAGCAGGGTAAAATTTCCACCTCAAATTAAACATATTTTGTTTTCACAGTCTGTTGACTCTACAGCAATAAGATCACATGGAAGTCTCCAGATTGCAAATAATGTCAATTCCATGTTTGTATAGCATGTCCTCTGCTGGAATTGTTTTTCGTAAAAAAAAAAGAGGAATTAGTGTTTTGGTGTGGATTTTAGGTCCTACTGTCAACCTTCATGATGAAAATGTCACAGAAAAAATGCCACACCAACTTTTGGGGTGGTGTTTGGTTTTGCATTCAACTTCAGGAGTTTGTGTTTCATCTTTTCTCTTTTGCACTTTGCTCACCTCGTGCAATGAGATCCTTGTGCAAATGACAACAGCTGGCTAGCTCAGCTTGTGCTTCYTGATTCTCAAGGGCCATCAAACTCTGACAGAGGAGTCACACTACTTTATAGAATCTGTGGATAGGATAACAAACTGGAGACAGTAATATCACTCCCAACTATAAGAAAAGATCAGCTGGCAGCAGTGCACAAAGGTGAAATCTGGAATATTGTCAGAGTCCTCTTTGATTCCAAGCAATTATTAACCTCTTTACTGMCACAAGAAATGTCCTTCTCTTCCTTTTCCTCTCTTTCCTCTGCTTCTTACTCTTTTCTTTGTCTCACTATAGGATTTTATTTTCCTCCTGGAATTCCCTTMGTTTTCAGCAATTTCCATTTCTTTCCCCTATCTCACCTTTCATGAGCTGAAGAGATGAGCAAAGAAACAACTAATACTGACTTTAATAGTGTTTGCAGTGTGTCCATGAGAACATCTTCACCTCAGGAAAATCCATGCAACACAGACCAACCTATACACGAATCTCTGATGTCCCAGAAAAGGACAAGGTACCACCACATTAGCCCATCATCTGTGCAAATTATCTACACTAATAATCAGGTTGTATCAACCAGCCAAGCTGCTTTGATCCTACTGGATTTCTACTGCCCAATTTTTGTCATTTATCTTGTTCAACCCCAGATCCTTTCATAAAAGTCCCATCAGAACCGTGCAAGGTCTGGATGGGTTTCATTTAAGGACAGGTGCCATGGCTGACCCTGTTTCTGAATCAGGATTGTGATGCAAGAGACACCCTCTTTGTGGTTTACACACTGATAACTGATAATCTTCAAGCTTCAAATCTAAACACAATTTTTTGTTTTTTTAAGTGACAGCTGGGAACAAATCCATGATTTTCAATTAAAATTTTAAACTTTACAGGGGAAAATCCTTCGTTTTTGCATAAGGATCAACAGTTTTCTTGAAAAATGTGGTCAGCCCCACCCCAAACCCCTTATTTCTGCTTCTT
>NW_026623287.1:2933528-2935017 GCF_030028575.1 Malurus melanocephalus
AATCTATTCCCCAAGTTGTTACTGTCCATGAATTTTCCTTCTAATAAGACATTGAAATTAAAATTTTTGATGGAAATTATTCCTCATTCATCATAATTTTTATAAAACTTTTTTTGTGTGCATGAGCAAAGCTCTGCTCATAGAAAATACGTGTTTAATGCTGGAGTTGTTTCCATAAGGGAAAAAAATGTCTTTCAATGCGAATTCCTACTATTGGAAACTGGGATTAGAAAGTAGCTTTAGTAGGACAGCTGGATTTAGAAGCTAAATCTGCATGTTCCAGTGCTTTCAGTTGTGCCTTGGATTGTCCTTGATCTCACCTTTCTCCCACACTGCTGCTGCAAATGCTCTCACCTCAAGTTGTTGCACACCCTCTTACTTGAGCACTTGGGTTGGTTGGGCTTTTTTTAAGAATTTTTGGTTGTTTTTTTTTTTTTTTTTTTATTTAAACAGTGGGTTTTTTTCATTTTTCAGGCTGAGGACCCAGTGTTTCTTCATTTACATGATTTCTCCTCGATTCTGGTGATCAATAATGGCTTTGAGGGAGAGGTGCTGTCATACCAACAGGTTTTTGATGCACAGGAACACCCAATGCAGCAAAGTACTCCAGCATGTGTGAAAATCACTTCTATCGACTTTACCCTCACTCTTTGTGCATGTAAAGTTGGGGACACAGTTAAATACTTTGCTGAGTCAAGATTGTTCTGAGCTATAAAATAAGGTGGTTGGCACAAAGAGCATCAATGCCCTMCGAGCTGCTGAGAGCCAGTCATTAACGAGTAGGAAGTGAGGCTTAGATCCACGAAAGGGAAAGAAAGGGAAAAGAAAAAAACTGAGGAATGATAATGGAAAAAACAGCCTTGAAAAGATGTGACAGTCATGACATTCATCCATAAAAATGTAAAGAAATCCAAAAAGCGAAGGTCACTGATCCATCCTTTCTTCATCAATTGTGCTGAAGTAATGCAGCTCATGGCCTATTGAATGTAAAGATCCCCTGCTGCTCTCAAAAGCTGGGTAGAGAAATACAATGTGCCATCGACAACTTTTAGGCCCCAGTGGGGTGAACTAAGGACAAAGTCTTCTTGACTACCGATTTTTCCTCCTTTCTGGGGTGAAATTAAACCCCTAGCAGAGTCAGTACACAATTCCCAAAGGCGGGCGCCACTCCTGCTGAGGCTGAAGACAAAAATGTAACTTATTGAAAGCTTCATCAAGGATTTGGTTTTGATCCCATTTACACTGACCTTGCAAAACTGGAATAACTTCACTGAGTGATCAATCTGTACAGAGAAGTCAGGGCTGGAAAAACATTGCAGTCTTCGTCAGTTTTCAGTGTATAAATGCTCCAAGAAAAATAGAAAAAATYCACCACCGGGCATGAGATGCCAGGCAATCCAAAACACATGTGAAGTGCCCCTTGCAAGGGAAGCATTTCTTATTAAAACAGGCACTCAAAAAAAAAAAAAAAAAAAAAAAAAAAAAAAAA
>NW_026623287.1:2935202-2937912 GCF_030028575.1 Malurus melanocephalus
AAAAAAAAAAGAAAGAAAAAAGGGAAGAAAATTGCCCTGCAAGCTGATAAAAGCCCATCTGCCTGCTTTTGACAAGGCACTGTCATTCTTCACAGCTTCGCATCCTGTAGACATTTAGAGGGTCATAATTTGCAGTTCAGTTTTCTTTTTTTTTTCACTCCTCTCTCSTCTGAGTGGAGCAACGTTTGAGGAGTAGGCTAAGACGGCCTGAACTAATTCATCTTGTGACCTTTTAGTGCCTTCAGAGCAAAGTGATTTAATAGCACTTAATCTGTCAAAAAACTGAAGCTTTGTAATAACTGTATATTAAGCCAGTTTTTATGAAGCATTAGCTGAAGTCCTTTCAGTTTACAAAATGGGGGTGGTACCTTGTCTCTTCTCTATTTTTTTTTTCTTTTCCCTCCCTCTCTTCCATGAATCCCTGYTATTCAGCAACACCATTTTGTATTTAAGGGAGACAGGGAAATACTCCAGGGAGGTAACTCCATGCCTTATAGGGTGCATGGGAAAGGTCTCTTCCCATCCCTGGTTGATTTATGGCACAGGATTCTTGGAGCTGGCAGGTGATGGAGCAGACAGCACATTCAGGTCCCACTGGCAATGGAGAGATCTTCCCAGGCTTGGCCATGTGCCACAAATGTTAGCTTGGGTTTCAGAAAATAAAAAGGAATCTTTTGAAGACACAATACTTAGGAYAATTTGTGATAGTTCCTGCTTCTACCACAACTGTGCTTTTGTATTTCTTTCTTTAAATTAATTCCTTTAATCTGTCTTTATCAGTAATCCAGGTAATAACCATACTTCCCTTTTTTCCAGAATCTTTGTGACACTCAGCTTAAAGAAATTCCATGAAGTCTGTCTTCTTATCTGCCTGTACAGTGGTTCAATGTGTACAGTGTATCTGCTGAAGAACTTCATCTTTCTCTAACATAGTTAAGTAAGAATGAAAATAAAAGAACAATAAGAAAAATTAGCTGGTCAAAGATATGAATTTTCAAGTCCAATGTTTTCACATTCACTTTCATCCCAAAACAAACACCAAACACCTGAAAGACGAGAATGTCTTTCCTAATAAAGAAAATTAAGATAGATTTTTAAATGTTTTCCCTGCGTCTGCAACAGAGACTGAATTGACTGTTCTGAGCACTTCCTGAGAGTTACAGCCTGGAAATATCMTGTGGAGGCTTGTAAGAGAAATGCATCTTCCAAAGAAGTCTGTGGAGGGTTGTTTCATATATTCCCTGCATGTATTCTGCCTCTAAGTCTCAGTTTTCCTTCTCCAAATACATGGATAACCTTGCAAGCCAATGCTCTATGCTAAGAATTTTTATTTCAGCTGATTAAGACCCCTCAAGTTGCGATTCCCAGCCTAACAATTTCTTTTCCTCAAAAGATAGTAGTTAAAAGCAGTTGCTGCTTTTTTCCATCTCTTTACACAGAACTCACTGAAGTTAAAAGTTCCCRTTATTGTCAACACATTCATGTCTTCCATTTGACCCCTGTCCAGCTGTTTCTTAAAACAAACCCTTGCAGGGAAGGACGTSTAAGAGTTTGCGGATTTGAGTTCCTTTTCTCAGAATAAATTTGTTATAAGCAAAGATGAGGGTCTTTGTTCTTTCCGCTCATACCCCTCCTCTAGAGGYAATTTCCTCTCTCGTGTAAAACTGTGTATTCCCCTAACTAGTTCCTCATGAAATGTCAAACCTGTTGTGTGACTTCCCCTGCTTGGCCYTTCTCTGTCCATGGTGCTTATTGAGCTGAAGTGTTGGAGATTAGGATCCCAACTGGGTTTACATTGTCTGGGATAACAGCAAATCCACAGGSAGCCACTTAGTGTTCTAATTAATTAACCCAAGATATGCCAAATATCACCAAATCTTGGCTTTACATGGAAT
This sequence comes from Malurus melanocephalus, assembly GCF_030028575.1. Classification (NCBI taxonomy): domain Eukaryota; kingdom Metazoa; phylum Chordata; class Aves; order Passeriformes; family Maluridae; genus Malurus; species Malurus melanocephalus. The sequence goes on from NW_026623287.1 coordinate 2,937,098, forward strand.
CTTCAGAGTCCTTGATGATGGGTAAGATGAAGATTCAAAATATACATGCAAAAAGTGAGTTTGCTCCACTGCACTCCCAAATCTGGGGCAAGTCACTTACTTTGCATCAGTTTTGATTTAAAAAAAAAAAAAAAAAAAAAAAAAAAGCAAGAAAACCCATTCCCAAAACAAAAACTAAACACAAAAACACACACTTTAGTAAGAGTTAGTGAGATACTGAGATACTTCACTGAAGTTGGTTTTACTGGCAGAGGAAGGTAGAGAACTGTTATTAAAGTTGTAATGAAAGGCTGTTTTCAACCATAATGATATACAGCAACAGTTCTTCATAAAAGAGCAACAAACTGCCAAACTGCCAAATAATTACTTTTCTAGATGTGAAAACATCAGTTTTCATTAAAAACCAAGCAACCAAACAGGAGAAAAAAAATAAAGCTACAACTTTGCAACTACTGTTTGGTAAACCTTCCTTCCCGCAACATTTCTCTCCCTCCCTCTGCGTGCATCTCAGATTATTATCATTATTATTACTATTATCTTAATGTAGTGCTTAAATTAATCCTTTGTAAATTTTTTATAAATACACAGAATTAAGAACTTGCACAGTCCTCAGAGAATGCAAGTTAGGCAAGATGAAGCACAGATAACTAGAGGGCATGATTTAAGACAGACAGCTCCAACTCTATAAATTTTCCCAGTCAGCATTAGAGTCACTTAATATTTTATGTAGTATTCCTTGCTTATATGTGACATTTTGAGCTCCTAATAAAGATACAAGTCTGGGATTTTTTCTTCCACTCCCCTCCCATCCTTTT
>NW_026623287.1:2938247-2959010 GCF_030028575.1 Malurus melanocephalus
TTTTTTTTTTAAACTGAGTGGAAAATTGGTGTGAAATTTCCTAGAGTGATGGTTTTATACCCTTTGCATCRTCTATGCAGGGTTTTTTTTTCTTGTATTTATAGCAAGTAGTTGTGACTAGTAAATCATCAGAATTTGGCTATTCTTAATGTTTTACCATATATCCACTCTGCCAATATAATCAGCAGTTATGTTTGCCTATTAAACCATCAATCAAAGGCAGCAATTCCACACATCAACCCTCCTCTCTCCACACTGCAGTGCCCCTGGTTTTTAAACTCAGTGTCCTCTCCCTTCCACCTCGGGGGAACTCCACTTTCTCTCAGTGCTCATTTGCTTCCAGACTCTTTTATTTTCAGATCACCCCGTGGCTGGACCTGCCAACTCATTAGTTCAGTCCATGATTTTCCATTTTCCCAGTTCCCACAAWTTTTTTTGGCCAGAAGTCACTTCTTGGTGAGCAAAGAGTTTCTTGGGACTTTGGTGTGGACAAAAACGGATCCACATGGGTTATATCTCACTATGTACACAAAATGCTTGGAAAGAAGAATCCTGATGTGGGTTAGCATCACTCAGCAGCAATAAAATCTCATTCATCAGGAGTGTTATCAATAATAAAGACACCGTGCAGCAGCACTGCATTAGTGTAGTGCAAGGCATTGCAGTGATTTCAGTGACACCATATTCAGTGATTTGTGTCCCAAATGGTAATGTATTTCTGTAGTTTGGGTACTGAACCAAGACATTAGCTTTCTCCAAGGTTCTGCCACTAATCTGGGGCAGGTCACTTAATCTCCATTTTTCTTTGTTTATCTTGTCTATTAGTATGGCATTTTTTTTCTCAGCACAAATGGAATCCCATCATTCCTGGGGACTGCACCCACAAAATGAAACCCTGACCTCAATTAGGATGTGTTTGTGCTACCATAACCTTAAAATCAGGAAAACACCTTGTGTTTTGTCTAGCTAAATGTTCAGGGGACAAGCATCTGCATCTCATCTGTGCTCCCACTTTCCGGAGGCAATGGGAAGAACAGCCACTTCAGGAAAGAGGTCCATATACTTTTAACATGGATATTTGTGATGGTTCAGAGGAATTGTACCTTGAGAGGGCAAAAAGGAGGGAAAGKGAAACCACAGTGACTGACAACTGGGACATGGAGATTTCTGTCACAGAGCTCTGAAGTTACACAAGATGGATCAGGCTTACTTTTCCTTCTTCATCATCATTCAAATACCAAGGGTGATCCTTGTCATAACCATGCTGAAAAAAGCTGATAAAATGGAATGAAAGGATACCATTCCAAATGACATCAAGGTTCAATGTGGCAGCAAGTCTTGATTCATATTTATAAATAGAAAAAAAATTCATATCTGAAAGAGAAGATGCAGAAACCAAGCCCAGAGCATATTTTGTGTTTTGCTAAAAATATACACCTTTTTTTCCTATTACTTCTAATTGAAATTGAATAACACAGTATTCAGAGCCTGGGCACAGACCAAGTTATTCCTTTTTTCTTTTTTTTTTTCCCCTTCCTCTCATCCAAGAAGGCTCCAAAACTGGAAACACACTTCATTTTAAGTAAGCAGAGCTGGCAATATTCTTTTCAATAACTGCCTATGGATGAAAGTTAATAAAGTCATTGGGCCAAACATATGCATGTGTAATTCCAATTACACCACAGTCATGTTTAATATAAAACCATCAACTTTGTATTCAGCCTGGGAAACCAGCCTGCTACTTCAGTGCAAGGATGAATTAGGGGAATGGTGCACTTTATAGTATTTCTGTACAGTCAGAACATCCTTGCCCTTTCCTTATTACAGCTGAGATTTAATTAAAATTAAATTAAAATAAAATTTAAATTAAGAGAATATTTTTCATGTATTAAATAATATTTGAACATCCTCTTCATGTTTGCTCTCAAAATAGGGAATAAGTGYAAGATTATTTTTTGGCCAAATGAATTTACTCGAGGATCATTAAAAACTATTCCCAAAAGGTGAAAACATCTGTGCTTTTTTTCTTTAACTTTTGTGAATTAATATTTATAAGGAATTTATTAGCATAAGGTTGCTGTGGATGAAAGCTTTTGAAAATTTTATTGTTTAGCAACAAAATATTGTGATGATTTGGTTTTTGATAAAAATRATCAACACTGTTAATACATTCTTTTTTTCTTCATTTTATTTAAGAAGGAGTCACCATTTCCAAATATACTTGCCCAAAGTTAGGTTTTTATTGCACACTTATATATGGCAAATTAACAGTTTTATTCTTAACAATGGCTCCTGAGGTGGTGGTTCAAAAGTAATTCTTTAATTTACAACACCTTTTCACCTATTCCATCAAACTTGTGTTGAAGAAACACACAAAGTACAAGAGCAAATTGTTATTAGCAATAATCACAACAGTAAAGAGATTAAAAATAGAGAAATATTAACAACTTTTTTTTTTTAAAAAAACAAAATTTCCCTCCACAGAAGGGATGAATAAAGCAGTTAGGTGTATGCCTTGTACCTTCTCAAATGCAACTTGAAAATGTTACAATGCTGGCTTTAAATTTACATGGCACTAGCTTTTCCAGAACAAGATCAGAATTCATGATTTATTTATCTTTGGGGTGTTTTTGTTTGGTTTTTTTTTTTCTTAATTTAGCCTTTATTTTAAAAGAAGGTCTTGTAAAATATTGATTGCCTTTTTTTTTTAACAGAGATCTAACAAAAGTAGACAGCAAGGTAGTAGTCATACACAGCATGTGTAGGAGTGAGGGGGAGATGTTTTCAAGGGTGAAGAGAAAGAAAAATATTAAATAAATGGAAAAAATAACCTTAAATAGTGAACATCCTTCCTAGATACTCTGAATGCWGTYACTCCTTCTCATAATCCYAAAAATTATCTGCCTTTTATCATCRCTTTATAGCTATACTTCAGCATGCCAGCTTGCATTTAAGGGTCTAAAATAAATAGATGAAGCTTCACTATATGCCTTTAGGAAATAGGTAAAGAAGTGAGAGTCATGGCCAGATTCAAAGTATTTGGGGGTCTAGAAGTAACATTGCAATTTCCATCATGAAAATATTGCAGTAAACACACAGTGCCTTTTCATAATGCTCATGAAGACTTCAGTGAGTCAGAAAGATCATTCAGAAACTCTGTTATCCATCAGCAAAATTCCTGTTCTTCTGGGAGTTTTAGTTTAACATCTGAAACAGGTTTGTAAGGAAAAGTATTTAGTCAAAAGTGAGCAGTGGGGTGCTGTGGAGAAGAGCTTGGTCCTTTCAGCGTGAATTGGCTGTCCAGGAGGGGGATACCATTCTGGTTTGAAATCCTGGATATCTCCACAMTGGCTGTGAAAAGGGACAACCTGAAAGTTCAGCATCCCAGAATTGCAGAGCAATTTCAGTTGGTTGGGACATCTGTTGGACATCCAGCTTAGCACCTTGCTCAAACAGCAACCCTTCATTTCTAATGAATGAGGGGTTCAGAGTCTTCTCTGGATGGTTTTTAATGTCTTCAAGGATGGATATTTCCTAAAGTTTCCTGCAYTTTATTCCAGCATTTGGTCACTCTCACAGTGAAGAATTTTTACCTTGTGTTTCACAGCAATTTCCCTGCTATACCTTCTGTCTATTGTCCCCATCCTTTTGCTGTGAAAAGAAAAAGGTTTATTTAAAAATACAAAAATATATCTTAAAACTGACTCTGTGTGCTGCTTTCTGAAATCCACTCACAAATTCTATGACAAAATCAGACTCTTAATATTTATGCACCCAAGTTAACATCAACCATTTAATCTCTCGTTGTAATTCTCAATTATTTAAAGGAAATAATTGTGCAAAGTGCAGTGGAAGCAGTAAAACATATGACAGAAAACAGTCTGTAATTACAGATAGATTTTCAGAAGCAGAGTAATTAATGCCATTTAATTGATGGTCCAAGACAACTCGAGCACACATAGTACTTCTTAATTATCCTAGTATCACCATGACCACGTTTGATCAGCACCTTAATTTTATGTTACAGCTGAATGAGAGCACATCCAGGAGSACAATTGTGCTTTGCAGTGTGATAGGCATCATCATGTACCCAGAACTACATTAAGATTACAGGCTATTAAAATATTAACAGCATTGTTTCCAACAATTAACTACCTCTGATTCTCTTTTATCCAAAATTTTAAACAGCCTTGACAGCACTTAAGAGATGAGAATATCTACCAAATTCGCAGTTTTTGACTGCAGTTATTTTCTTTTCGTTTTAATGATCCTTGTTTGACTTATTTACTGAGCGTAGAAAATCTCAGTGTGAAATGGAAGGAAAAGTAGTGACACTCCAGAAGTGTATGGATCACATTTTCTGATAAAGGGAACATAAATGAGCATCAGTCAGATAAATCATTGTCAGTTTGACAGAACTTCCTGAGTTTGCATTTATTTTCTACAAAGTAGTGCTATTTTGGTTTAGGGACACAAAGGAACTTGTTCAGATGCATATTTATTAACAATCTTTTTAGGCTGATCAACATTTCCAAAGTAAGTTTACTTTGCATCTCATTCAGCCTGTCCTCACTGAAGTCTTCTGACATTGGACTGGTGATTACAATATTTCTGATCATCTGTCATGTTATGCTAAATGCTGCCAGGTTGATTTCAAGTAGAGACTTATCCCCTTGAAGTATAAGGAATATTACAGTTCAAAGACAGAGAATGGAAAGTTCTAAATCAGATACTCTGGCTTCTGGTAAATTTCTGTATTGATAATCACTTTTTAATGGAAAGTGTTGTAAGGGGGGAAATAATACAAGTGTTGAATTATTTACCTATAAAAGTTTTACTCTCCTATCCCTTACTTTCCCTTCTTTTCCTTTTCCCTTCCCCTTCTCCTTTACTCTTTCCCTTTCTTCTTTCCCCTTCCCATTTCCCCTTTTCCCATTTCCCCTTTTCCCCTTTCCCCTTTCCCCTTTCCTCTTTTCTCTTTCCTCTTTCCTCTTTCCCCTTTCCCCATTCCCCTTTCCCTCTTCCCCTTCTTTTCCCTTCCTTTCCCTTCCCTGAACTTTCCTGAAATTCCATTCTCTGAGCTTCCTTTCTCTTTTCTCCCTGCAATCTCACTTTTCCTACCCATCCCTTTTCTTTCCCTGTTCTCTGAGTGAGGATTAAATGCAGTAAATCCCTCTGAACATGTTAAAGAAGTACCAAAGCCRCCTGTGCAATCCTTTCCCCTTCCTGCTGCCTAAAACCCTGCCAATAACAATCTCCAGCCCTCCACGAGGCTTTCCCTTCCCTCTCTGACAGATGCCCAAAAACAATGCACACCCCAGCTTCAAAAAACTGATACTTTAATGGAAAACTCCAGCAGCAATCTCCCACACTTTTATATCAGCACCTCTGATTTTATAAATTCCATTTGGGAAGTTGTTCTGCCTTAATGTGGTTGAGAAGGACTCTGACACACAAACCACTCACGGCAGAATCATAACTTGCAAAGCACCACGAGTKTCCTGGTAGCTGCATGAGAATCCCAAGGTATTCTTCAGCAGACATGAGGTAACTTACACCACTCTCTCAGAGGGTGCCAATTAACAGTTATGATGAAGCTGGTACCTAATTTGTTCCCACTCTAACACCAGTGCCTGATTGTGTCATTCGGTGTCTCCTTTGTGCTGCTTGTTACCTTCCATACAGGGGTGTAAGTGGGAGTGATGCAAAATCATAAAGAAGCATTTCTTTTCTCAACAAGCAGGACATTTAGCAGAAGTCTGTGGCCAGCATCATTTAGCAACACCCATTCACTGCAGAGGGAAAGGAGAAAACCCTGCATCACATGGAGATTAGCTGGCAAGGTGTGCACAAGGTGCAAAATCTTATGCTGTGTGAAATCCTCTCCTGTGAAGAAGGTGAGCACAGGGTTCTGTTTGCAGGGGTAAATGTTACTCACACCGAGCAGTGCCAACAGCAGCAGCCTCAGCTGCCTTGGCAGATAAGCATGACTTTTCTTTCCTGACAGGAAAGCAGCATTACCATCCCTAAGAGTTTAATATGAGGAGTCAGGTCTTATAAAAACCACGGAGCTGACATTAAGAAAAAAAAAAAAAATTAAAAATCAAGACCCTGGCACTTCAAAACAGCATATTCAGGGTAGTCCTCATGTCTGTCGGTCTTCCTAACAACTTTTAACAAGATGTGTCTAATGGAGGATTTATAGTTATCACGATGCAGTCCTTCATCGCCTGCTTCACATCCATTTTGTCATTACTCTGCTCCTAAAATGTCTCTCGCTCCCAAGATGGCCATGAAGTCAGTGCAGCAGCATCTCCTGAGTCCTTTGGGTACAGGAGGATGGGGAACTCACAAGCCATAATGCTCTCAGCTGAATTGAAGGGGAAACAGATTAGATGCGYAAAACAAAAGATCTGATGGTTGCTTTAGCTACAATCTTTTAAAAAGAAAAGAAAATTTATGTTTCRTGATAATTTTCCTAGAAGAATTTACCTTTTACCTCAAATCAGGGCTGGAAACCTGCATGGGGGAGACAAGATGCTTCTCACGGGTGCCTCTGCTCTTCTCCAGTGATCAGAAAAAGTTGGAAGCAGCCTGTCACAGTGTTAGTACACTCTAGTCAAGCAAGGTCAGTGCTGCTGTAATGAGTGGCTCTATATTTATTCAGTGCACCTCCCTAGCTCTCTTCCATTAGAAGAAACAAGCTCAGTTTCAACTGAATTCACAGAAGCAAAAGCCATTGCCAAAGGTGGGGTGCCTGTCTGTAAAAATCAAATCCAGCCCGCATGATGTGCCTGTCAGGGGAAGCTTCAGCGAGCCAGGGTAATGTGAATTCTCTGAGCAGACCTTCCCACAGCAGATGGGAGAGAAAAGCACACGTGCTTACAGCCAGGATTGTGATTTCCAGTGCAAACATCCCCGGTGCAACTGGTGCAGAGAGACAGCCACAAACCAGCTGGGACACACAGGTCACYGGYGTCTCTGCCTGCAGAAATCCTGACRCTGYCTCATCTGAGAATTCTSTGTGTAATATCAATTAATTGTGGTTCCTTACTTCATTCTGCTCACTCTAATAGTGGACATAATGCTTTATAGGAGTAGTTGCCCAAAGACTTTGCTTGGAGGGGGCAAAACAAGAGTAGATATTTTCAGTTAACTCTGTCTGGTCATTGGCAGAGGCTGAACGCTGAACATCCCTGGAGGCAGATCAAAGCCCACACTCCATTCTGGGCTACTGCACTAGAGGAAAGGAGAAAATTATTTCAAGTTTCTTCTAGTGGCAAATAGTACACTGAAGCTTTTGCTTGCTGTCATGAAGGTGCATTGGTTTCATGGTGGAAAAATGCACGGGAAGTTTTGATGTGCATGCTACAAAATGGATCAAAGCAGAAAGCTGCAAGAGTAAAATCCTGGATTGTTTTCCCCCAGCACAGTGTGGCACCAGGTGGATTTAAGCACAGTTCTGAGTAGAAAGACTTATTAACTTGAGTTCAGTCCCAGACAGCTCATGGACCCAAAGGGTATGTCCGTACTGGTAAATTAAATTTTCCCGGGCTCCAAGGCCAACTGGCATGGAACTGTCTGCTTTTATGCTGGTAAGCTCTTACCACTGTCCAAACCAGTTGGGAGGCTGTAAATTGAATCCCATCCATGCCAGGAAACAGTCCAGCCATTTTGTAGCATCATCATGTTTCAGAGCCCAGGCATACTTGAATTTACCACCACAAACACAGCCAATCTGTCTCACCTGGAGCAACTGAAGTATCCTTACCCTCCATTTCCATGCCACTGTTTTGTTTTTGTTTTTGTTTTTTTTTCCAATGCTAATGAATGAAAAGCACCTCTGAGTGAGATGCACCCATGACATTGGAATCACTTTTTTCCCAGCCCATAAAACWGAGCAGGGTTGACAGGGAGTCACTGTGGAAAGAACTCTCCATCCATTGGCACCGGTGTCAGAAAATGGCTGGGACATCGGCTCCAGAGCAGCAGAGACCCAATTTGGTTATTCTGTCTCCACACACAAAGATTAGAGGGTTATTGACAGCTGTGGCATTATTTCCAGTGCAGATGTAAATTCCTCCTGCTGCAGCATAATTCTTCAGGCAGGCCAGCTCAAGTTGAAACGTTGTGGTGTTATGGATGTCCTACACAGAGGTGCTGATTATATCACCTGCTGAGGGTTYAGGCTTTAACAGATCAACCAAAAATAAGAAAATATCACTAAAACAGGAGGAAGGGCGTCTGTATGTGCTCTTGTGACACTGCTTCTGGGTATAAGTCCTCTCCTGCACTGCACGGTGCAGATAATGATACTTTGCCTGAGTGAAAATGATGCCTTTATGAAAATGGGGAGGATATAATCTATTTCCATACTTACAAAATTATAAGGATTGTTTATTATCCCTTAACATCCTATGTTAAGATTATTCACTATACAAATGAAAGAGGAAATGTTTAACAGAACAAATCTGGATTTCAAGATGGAGATTGAATTTCTCCAGTTAAAGACAAGAGATGGGGTAATTTCCAGGAGTTTATATTCATTTTAAAACTGATTTCTCTATACTTGTTTCAGACATAGTTTCAGCTTTCCTGGGCAAGTATCCCAAGCTACAACGTGTTAGCAATACAGTAATTTTACAAAGTTGATCTTTCAAAAAAGATCTTTCAAGGTTCAAAATACTATCTAGTTTGCAGAYCAAGAATGACACAAAAAATTCTTCTCCCATTGTCATTTGGAAAACAAGCACCAAGCTAGCAAATAAAACCCAAGAAAATATTTCTAAATGACCCTGGTGAAAATAATTGTTGTTGCTGTATTTATTCAAAACCAAATGATTCTGACATTCTGATATACTACTACAAAGTTTCATAAAAATATTAAAAACCAAAACTGATATTTTTTTCATGCTGGATTAGTCCTTTGTCAATAATCACAGTAATAATTAAAAACCCTGTAGTTCAGATAGCTGCCAGCACAACGCATCTTTTTCCCACATTCTCCACAGGTTTTTAGTTTAAAAACATCAGTTCAAAAATGATCCTGATCTTCAGCCATAGCTGAAATTTCCCTTGCTTAAGAAATCCTGAACTCCATGAAACACATCAACGAGTGAGAATGAAATAAAAGAGACCTTAAGAGAAGAAGTGTCCATGCTTCTCCAGAGGGTTATCTTTAAGATGTAATTCTTTCTGGTTTGATCTTTTGCAGGGGTGGTTTATCTGTATCTTTGTTTTCTTTCTTTACTTCTGGGAATCAAACACTGCACACCATCATGTTTGTTCCCATGCCCTTTTTTTTTCGCCATCACCCAGAAAAAATAACATCTATTCCAGCGAAACTGTGTATCATCACATAAAGATCAAAATTCAGTGAATCTTTAGGAAGTTCACCAGGGACTCTGTCTTTCTATTATTTTCACTTGAAAGATACTCTAAAATTCAGAGGGGAGTGATGGCATACATCCAGAAGGAGGGTTTTCTACTAACTTTACTTRTGAGTGAAAAGAAGGGTAAATGCTGAGGTGAACACAGATCATACTACAAGTGTTTAGCAGCATTTGCAAAATGAGAATAAACTACACAGAATCAGGTACTGTGCTGTACACAGCAATAGTGGATAGCTAACACCAAGTTCTGAGCTACCATGCCCAGTGCAGATGAGATCACCTCAAAAACCCCACAAATTGTTTATATATACATCGTTTGGCAGGTAGTAAAAGAGACAGAATTTTTTAAAAAACCCAATGAAACAAAATGAAACAAACAAACAAATGGAACAAAAACAAAAACAAAAACAAAAACAAAACAAACAAACAAACAAAAAAAAACAAAACAAAACAAACCAGACCATACAAAAAAACCCCAACAAAATAAACCCAAACCAAACAAAATCCCACAAAAATAACCAAAAATAAAAAAAAGAAAGCTAAAACACCCAAACCAACAAACAAAAACAAAAAAAAACCAAAAAAAACCCTAACAAAAAACAAAGGAAAAAAACAAAAACAAAAACAAAAACAAAAAGTGCCACCCTTACCTTCAAAATCTGCATTTTGATATTAAAAGGGAGCCAGAGCCAAGGCAATAAAGATTCCCCAATCATACAGTATGACCAATGACATTTATGGTCAGTCAGAAGCTCTATATTCAGCAATTTTCCTGGTCAACAAGGAACAAGTGGAGAAGGCAAACCTATGAAATAAGAAAATGAAAGGCCATTCTGTRACTTAGCAGGTAGGTGTTGGAACCAATACATTGCTCACGGATAAAACAGAGTCTTAATTAAATTGAAAATACTCTTAAGAGAACGTGTGGAAGTTATATGTTAAAATTGCCTCCCTCTCTTGCCACTTGAAAAGCACATTTTGGTATTGAAAGCACRTTTCTACTCTTCCTTCAGCTTCTGCTCTCACCTGGGGAAAGGCGGGGAGGGAAGAGGAAKATTAAGTAATATAATGCAAATAGAACCCACAGAGATATTTCGTCCTGCTAGAYATCTGACTGGAAAGGTGAGCTAAACTGGGTGGGCCATTTGCAGGCATAAGGAATGCGTTTGCATGCTCTAGAAATCTGTCACAGGACAGTAAATATTTTCCTTCAGTAAATATTTTACTGAGATCCCAGTTCTCRAAGGTCAAATAAATAAAACTTATTTTAAAACTCTGTAAAAAATAAGTAAAAAGAGCACTGAGGAATGATTAGTCATAGATACTAATTGTATATACWGTGGTAACCTAAATTTCTTGGGACTTTAATTTTATTTTGTTTGGGGGTTTATTTGTTTGGTTGGTTTTGCATTTTCTTAACAAAACAACAAGGCTTGGCTTGTAAGGTGAAGACTTACATTTTTTTGCTTTATTTGTGTTGAGGCTCAAATCTTGATTGCAGCAACTGATGGTTTTGTAACTCTATTGAGAAACAACCTTTTGCTTTTAAGCAGTGTTATCGTGCAAGACCAACTCCATGTGAACATATCTGTTACATATCATTGTGGTCACAGGTAATACTCTGCTCTCRATCCTGAAATTGTCCATGAAATAACAAAATACGTGTGAGCATGGGAAATATGGGGTGTTTTCTCATTTATTTGCAGACCTCTAGTGTGAGATCAAGTCAGTTGCTCTTTGAGTCAAACAGAACCTGTTGCATCTGTAATTTTCAGAGAAATCTGCCTTTGCTCACTGGAGAATTTCCAGGTTTTATTTCGAGACCCCTGCAGGATGGAAAGGGACACTGAGGGATCAGTGTTTTGTTGGCTTTTAGGTACTGCAGGCAGGATCAATAAAGCTTACAGTCATGTATTTTGCTATAAAATATGCAATAACTGTAATGTAAAAATCCTAWAAGTACAATACATAGGATCTACAGTTTGAAGTGAAGCAGAATCCTCTATTTGGAACAGGGAGTTCACCATAACAACAAGAAGAGTATGTGGACTCATGACAGGTAATAGTACTGGGTAGATGTCCCCAGTTTTAAAACACAGAACAAAAGAATGAAATCACAGACCTAATTTTGGCCCTAGCTACTGTCCCCGTGCATGATTCTGGACATTTAATTCCCCTCACATCTCTGCTAGAATAGAGAAGGGAAAGAACTATTCACATCTAGATAAACTCCAGTGGGGCCACAGAAGACATTTCRAGTCTCTCTAGCATCAGTATATATGATCCTAAACCATGGGTGAAATTTATAGAAATTTTTAAATCAATTAACATGTTAAGTTCTGAAGAGATATTGTAAACTGTCCAAAGTAATAAAATCAGCAATGCATGGCATTACTTTCACCTATGAAGAGCTTGAATAAATAAGACATTTATAAAAATGAGTAGAAAATATGAAATGAATATCCCAAGAACCATGAAAAAATATAAGCTAAAAGAGAAATTGAATTTTCCTCTGACTTTCTGAGAGAGAATGCAGTTGTGGATTTTATACATAATTTATAAGGGAAATTGGCCAGTTCACTCAGGTATATACCATATCAACTTTTAGGAAAGATTAAGCAAGCTGTCTCCTTTTAATTGAAATCAAATATAGTCACAGAAGAAAATGACTTCTGCCCATCGAAGAATATGGTGCTGTCACATGGCCAACAGCATTTACCATGTACACACGGCTTTCTTCTACAAAGTAAACTTCTGTCTCAGCTCTTGAGCAGCCACAGAATGGTGTGAGGATTGGCAGCTCCCCCATTCCCGAGCCAATTCTGCCTTGCCACGGTCAGCACTACACTCAGATTTGACTTTGTGTACAATAAGATAAACCTATGTCCTACGTAGCGTTTGCATCTCTAAGAACASAAGAATTGACATAATAGATCAAACTAGTGATCCATTCAGTGTAATATCCTACCTCTGAATTAAGTGCAGGATGCTTCAGAGAAAGCTGTGAGGAAACCTTTAGTGGGCAGTAATGGAATGGCCTGTCACAGGGAAAATTTGGTGGGGAGCTCCAAAACCACTGAATGCAATTTCCTGCTGCGTCAGGCACCACATCCTGAAATGCTCTTCCTAAATATATGAAGCTCAGCCTTAATTTCTTAAATAAAATACAATCTTTCACCTGTCCTGGACTGTCTGTAATTATTATGAAAGGTGACCACCACTCCCAGGGGTTCTTATTGTCTCAGTCCCTGTCTTTGCCACATTTCCTTTGTAAGGCTGCTTAAACTTTCAGTGGTTTATTTTCCCAATCTGTTATTAGGCTTCTTTATTTCACTGGAAGAGGATTATGATGTCTACAGAAATTCTCAGCAGAAAGCTTGTGCAGGTCTAAATACTTATTCTGACAATAAAAAATAGGAAAACAAATACAGTCAATTGGCTTTAAATTGGCCAGCACAACACAGGGTGACAATATTGTGGGGATGGAAAAGCAGTGGTCATGTAGGTGTCACTGCCAGTGAACAAGAGAAAGATTCAGCTGCTGCTCCAAGAGGATTTCTATATTTTGACCTGCAAGCTAGCAATATCTGTTTCTTGATCAAAAGAGGGGTGTTGTGCTTCTTGAGAACCCTCCAAGACAGCTTCAGACGYGGTCAAGTTGTTCCGACTCTTGAACCTGGCGTTCTTCACTCATCCCTGGGAGGCTTCAAAGGCTGTTTGGATGAAATTCTGAGCAACTTGGTCAAGAGAAAAGKGTCCCTGAGCATGGAAGGGATGAACCAGATGAGCTTTAAGGTCCTCCAAGCCAGGMAATTCTGTGACCCTGAGATTCTGAGGAGGACAGTGCAGACCAGCAATCCCCACTCCTGAGAGCTCTGTCCAGTGATGCTCTGTCAGTGATCCAGGCAGCAGGACAGACTAACCTCAGCCTGAAAGGAGCCCATGATTGTCACCAGCCCATGATTGTCACCAGCTCATGATTGTCACCAGCCCATGGTTGTCAGCAGCCATGAAAAAGTATAAGCTAAAAAAGAAATTTAATTTTCCTCCAAAAGAATTGCCACCAACCTCCTGAGTCTTGCCATGAACCTCGACGGCTCTTCATACCCAACCTGAAACATAAAACAGCAGGTAAATAAACACATGACTAAATTTAGAACTCCACAGAAAACTCGGGGAAAAATATCAGATAACACATTTCTACAAAGACAAACAAGAGCTGTTCAGTAGTCTTTTTAATCCCTTTTATTAAAAGGCTTAGGATTTGGCTGTTCCTTAGCTAAAGTAAAATGAGTTTTTAATTTTGATGCAATAAAATCTATGCTGAATACCCAATACATGCTGCAAGTATAAATGGAGGTGCGTACAAGGTTCAAGGCAAATATATATTGTTAAATGCTGAAAAACAAAATTAGTTCCTTGTTCAGGAAAAAAAAAATGTCATGAAGTACTTTCTAGTCCTTTGCAGATGTGACATAGCTAGCAGCATAACCATATTTGTAAATAGAAAGATGCCAGAAGTCTTTTATTCTTTTCCTAGAACCGCACACCTTCCCAAAATCCAATCTTATAGTAAATTTCCTAATGCTTCTCCAGTTTCACTATAAATATTTCAGTAAAAAAACCCGAACCTGTTCTATTAAAATACCCAAACTCCTCCACCACGTTGAAATATCCACTAAGGATTCCAAATTTGTGTGTTTGTATTATGAGAATATATATGCATATATTTTATATTTATATATGAGGGAATATATATATATATATATATACAGATACCCAGGAGGTTTATCATCTGAAGAAAGGTACTTTTTCAATGTTTGGAGAGTGAGAAAAACAACAGTGCAGAGTCACACCCTAGTATGGAAAACATTTCAGTGTAAATATCTGGAAGACAGCAGAGAAATGTGGGCAGAAATGGTGAGAACTTTTTGCAGAAGAGAAACAAAGATCCATGCAGAGAGACTGGGAAATAATTAAAAGGAGCAGGCAAGGAGAAGTGCTAGTATAGAAGCAGAAAGGAAGATAAGTTCTTTGGCTATAAGAGGAAAATAAATCAGCACAGACAGAAAAAAAATCTTAGTCAATAAGGTAAGAGAGAGAAGCAGGAGAGTTTTGAGGGGTTTTTTGTAATTCTTGTAGGGGAATGTACTTAGAGTAGGAACAGATTCTGAGAGAAAGCTGCTGGCTGGGCAGGGTTTTTGGCGGTTTGAGATAAGAATTAGACTAAGCAGGAGTCATCAGCATCCAGAAACAGCAAATAGATTGCATCAGAAACCAGGGACTATTTCTACCCTTTCCCAACTCTTCAGTCACATCTAAAATCAATTATCAATATTAATAGGACTCTTTCCATTGACTTCAGCTGCTTTTGAGTAGGCTTTGACMGAGGAACACAGATCTGCAGTGCCATTAAAGAGCCTTGACAGAAGGATCAAGTTTYCCTGCCCCAGTCCTGCCTCTCAGACCTCATTCATAATCTGATCAATAGCCCTTTCTAAGTTCTTTTGTTTAAGGATCAATTTCTATTCTTGTTTCTGAGGATGGATAACTGTAACTGGTATTTTGTGCTGTTTCACCAACAGCCAGGAAAGAGCAACTCTGGCAAAGTGGCATGGCCCAGGGAACATTGGTCTTTACCTGCTCTGTTAATCAAYAAAAAATTTTACTAGTGAGATCCAGATAACTCTTTCAGAGAACAAAATAACCCTAAACATCATTAGGATAGGATAGGGAAAAGAACAAAGGAAGGAGTTCAAGGGAATAGCTCCATTTTTGCTGCTTGGGTTTGGTTTTGGTGGGGTTCTTTTGTTTGGTTTATTTGTTGGTTTTTTTTTTTTTGTTTGTTTGTTTTTTAAATGCAAGTTTTACATGGCTGTATAAATCAGACAGCTGAAGGCCTTAGACAAAGAGCTGATATATAATCAGTGAAAGTTTTCCTCCACAGAATTGCACGTAACAATTAAATAATTATTGTTCTGCAAAAGTCAGCAAGTTATGGGATGAATCAATTGGCCAGCTTTTTGGGTCTAAATGGGGTTGAAATGATCCTGTATGATTTCTGGGTCGTATCTCAAGATTGCCAAGGGTGTACRTTCCACCCTAGACCTCTGTACTTCCATTACAATTCTTCCAAACATTCATTTKAAGCACTGAACAAACTTTTTGATGATTATAGGAGATAATTTGCTGTTGACAGCAGCCTTATTGTCAGAAAAGTTTTTCCTTACTTGGGTTTAGACATCAGTGCACCAAAAGGCAGAGTTTCCCTGTTCACCCAACTCATAARCCACAGTGGTGGTTAAGTTCATGTCTCCATGTTCTTATTTTATAAATTCTTTAGCTCTCTGACAAACTATAACAAAAAAGTAAGTGGGAAAAATGGAGGAACTTGAGTTATTAGAAGAGAACAGCTTAAGAAACATAACAATGGCTCTGGGRTGCTGCACAGATTCTGAGAAAATGAGAATTGAAGAAGAGTTAGGGACATGAGAAAATATTCTTTTTTAGCCCGAGACACAGAGACACAGAAGACTTTTTACAAAATTATTTCTCTTGCTTTCTTTTCCTTTTTTTTTCTTTAACTCATTGGCATTTGTAGCACACCAGCATTCCCTAAAATCATGAATGTGGTGTTTACACCTTCTTCTAAATCATTAATGAGACTGCCAAATGAGAATGCACCAAACACAAATCCCTTTTATAAACACTTTCCCCTTGGCTTGCTGCATTGTTATTTATTACTGAGGCTTGCTTATATACCTAGGGCACTTTTTACTCATCTGACAGAATTCAAATTCAAGTCAGTTTGGATTAATTTTGTTCATCAACTAATTTTATAATTTATTTTTAAAAGGCAAGGGTTTCTGAGGGTCTGTGTTTGGGGTTTTTTGGTGGTTTTTTAATTTTTTCCCTTGTTATTTTTTTTGGTTTTTGTCTTTCTCACTTGTTCTTTTCTTCTGCCTGTAAGTCAAAAAATGAGGGCACACGTATTATCTATAATGAATATGATATTCAAATGTATTAAATGATTTTCAGATGCTGTCCCTGACATGATGCATTTACACAGTGAAATTAGTGAGATAATTGTAACAGTTGCCCTTCACTGAGGATGACTGTACTTACCAATTGTGTTATTAAATCAATGACTTCACAGGTATTTAGGATCCATCTGCTGCTGCCAAACATAAAAATTATTCTAAATATTAAAAACTGGAAGGGGAGAGGAATCTGAATGAAGACAGGAGACTGAAAAGTAAGGGCTAGACAGATGCTTGGGAACTTAAATTACACTGTGTTGCCCAAATCTGCAATGGAATATCTGCCTGCAAAACACTGCATGTCAGAAAGCATGTTCTATATTTTWAAATTTGTTTTATAACATTCTGGGCTCATCTTGATACTTGATAGCTCTGTATTACTAGGGGTCTCACGATCTTGGGATGGTGGAAGATTTCACTATCTTCACTAATAACTCGAAGTTATCTGAGGTGGATGCTCTCAAATCTCTGTTTGTACCTATTTCTTCTGTTGTACATCTCAGAACAAACTATGGTGAAGAAGATTAAGCCTGAAACTGGAGTCTGATCCAGAGGAGATCTCCCAGTTYTTCCCTCTTCTTTCTTTCTCTCCTTTACATAAACAAAGATTCTGCCCTTCCTGTTTTTGAACACTAGTCCAGACAAAGAAAATAAATACTTGAAGGACCACAGGAAAAAATTGCAACTCTGTTCCTAATGTTGTGTTAAAAAAAAAACAAAAAAAAAAAAAAAAAAAAAAAAAAAAAAAAAAAAAAAAAAAAAAAAAAAGAAAGAAAAACAAAACAAAACAAAACAAAACAAAACAAAAAAATAAGTAATCCACTAAAGAGATAATGACAGAATCATAGAATGGTTTGGATGGGAAGGGACCTGAGAGATCATCAAGTTCCATCTCCCCTGCCACTGAAGGAATGCCACCCACTAGACCAGGTTGCTCAAAGCCCTGGGTACTAAACTGGTTTTCCAAAAAAAAAAAAAAAAGGTGAACAGCAGAATTCAAAACCCAGCTCAGAAATTTTCTAATCTCTATTTTGGCAGTAGGGCTACTTCCACACTCTGTATTTCAGATTCCACCAACGAGGGATGTTTCTGAGTGTAAGGTGTTCCTTACCAAATGTTTTTTCAGCACAGCACTCTATGACTTTCTCTTTTGGGATTGCCTAGAAAAAAAAGAACAATCTTCCATACCAACCTGCACCCCAAGGTTTTTTAATAAACTCCCAACAAATCCCTGTAGATCCCTAAGTATCTCATTGTCAGAAATGCAATAWATTTCTGCACAAAAATGGCAACACTTTGAATTACTGTCTAGGTTCTTCTTATCTACCAGCAAAAAAATGATAAAATAATCAATATTTTTCATTTTCAAAGAGTCTTAGCAATAAAGCGATAACATTTTGCTCTACCTCCTTTTTTTTTTTTTTTTTTTTTTTTTTTTTTTTTTTTTTTCTGAGTGGGTGAATCTGGTTGGCCTCAAATAATGCCATGATAAGAATCACCACCATGAGACAGCTACGTGTAAATATCTGTTTCCCTCCATCCTGTGTGACCATGGATTGTTTCACACAGAACATKATCAGTCATCAACATGGAAGACCTGCCTGAAAGTCTTGGTTTCACCACAAAATCCCACTTTAGGACCTTRAAAGTTTTCAAAAGCCTAAATTATTCAAGTGAGGTAATAACCTTGGCCCTTCTGTCCTTACATCTGTCAAATAATAGCAAAAGTACATTCTTTTAAGCCTTACATGAGCTTTCTGGCAACAATCTCGCTCAGTATAATTGAATGTAGGTCAAGCTGGCTAAACACTGGGGAGACCATTTAGTTGTCTATGCATAGTCACCCAGAGTAACTTCTAACCTCTTTTTGTCTCTGGGACATTCACCAGTGACAGAAGAGCTACAGCAGATGGATGCCCTTCTGGAGAGGCACCAAGAGCCTGGGGGAAGCAGGGGGTGTTGAGCTCAGAATGTCATGAGGTGATGACACTTAGGTCAAAGACTTGTATCTTCAAACCATCCATGGACACAGGAGCAGGTTTTAGTCACAAAAATGGAGGGAGTTTAATCTGGAGTTAAATATATGCTTGGAACTTTACTTAAAAGCATTAAAAACCATTTAGCTTGCTAAATATCAAATGCCACATTTTAGAAGGGATGACCCAAATTCACATGTAAGTCTGCAGCAAAAGTTCTTAACAGAATTTTGGAAACCTGGCTCCTTCTCTTGAGTGTTTTCATCTGCCTGTGTTCAACGTGGCAAAGCCCCAGAGTTCTGTCACTCTAAGAAGAAGCTGGGTTTTGGGCAGAAGAGTCTTTAATTAATATGTTCTGGCTATACTCCAAAATAATGACTCCATGGTCATCTGAGTTCAGCCTAAAAGGTGAATGAAAGTTGAGGTAATTGGTTTAGATTCTTCTTTTACATCAATGTTTAGCAAATACACATGTTGTCACATGTGTCACTTGTGCTGAGTATGTTTTCTACTGTATTATCATGTGTTTACAGGTTTCCTATTGCCTGGATATCTGTTAATTTTATTTTAACAAGTGATCTAGGAGTATCTGTTTCCCAGCCTACGTATCGCACACCAAGCTGGTCAAAAGAATAAAATGCTGATCTGATCAAAGAAGAGAAGAGAGAGAAAGGGACAAAAAAAAAGATAATAGGATTTTAAAGATCCACATTGAAAAAAAGGTTCATGTCCAACTAGTCTGTACATCAAAAATCACACATGGTAAGAAGATGTTTACTTGATATATTACAGAACATTTAAGTTCTTTATTCCATAATGAGTWGAGCAGGGATTTAATAATGTGCAGGGATCTAAGTCTGAGATTCAAKCAACTACTATGACTGTCAAGTTCTTTCAGGTTGTATAGCAATGTTTCTGGAGGGTGGGTGTTTGTTGGTTTGCTTTTGATTAACTTTCTCAAAGGAGTCTGATTTCACTCCTATACTTAAATGTAACCACAGTTTGAGATTAAGTCTTCACATTATTTCTTCCTGCTGTCCTTGCAATTGGCTCTGATTTTTATTTTTTTTTTTTGGCTGAAGTATGATGTAAATTTACAGAAAGAAAACCATAAGAGTCTTCATTAATTCCACCCACAGTGGGATTTTTTCAAGTATATTTTGGAAATGCATATCCTTTCAGTGATTCCATTCAATCTCAGATAAAACAGAGCAGTCTCTCCTGTTATTCCTTTTGCCATCCATCAGTGAGAAAGCTCAGTCACAGATAAGTGTTTACAAGTCACTTCACCTGAGCATCATCTCCCTGTACCACTCATGACAGCCAAAAACATGTGCCTCCATGACAGCAGGGATATTTGATGTGGACCATGAAGCTAACCCAACCCTAGGGCTGTATCCTTGGCTCTGACAGACCCAGTTTGCAAGCTGAATGTCTGTCACTCTTCTGCATTTCTGATTCTCTGGTTTGTGTATCTGTTTGTCCTTTTTTTCCCCTTGGGAAGACAGGATGAAAATTCGGTGTCCGTCAATCACAGAGGGATCTCTTGTCCTATCAGAACGATTTTGAGTACATTCAGTGTCACTGGAAGCTCTGGACATATTTACTTGGTGCTTCAGTAGCCTGTGAACACTGGCCATGTGGAAAAGCAATACTTGGGGGAATGAAGGTGATATCTCAGTGTGGTGGTGCAAAAAGTATTTTGCTCTTGAAGATGAGGAATTTATTTACAATTAATTGACCAAATCAAAAATCCTCATCTTATACCAATGCCTCGTCCAAATGGTTGGTCTTCATGGATTTCTGCTTCAAGTTTAGTCTTATGTAAAGCATCCAGGTGTGAAATATGGGCTGAAAATCCAGAAGAGAGTTTTCGGCTTAGTGCAGCTCAAGTCTGGGGATGGATATTGTGCATCCAGTAACAATGGCAAAGCAATGGCACGTCTTTATTGTTTAGTGTTGCATAGGGGCTGACTGAAATATCTAGCAAATGTTCATCTTCATTCTGACTCCCACAAATCCAATTCTGTRCAGAAAGCACAGATATAAAAATTAGATTTTACGATTCTGATTTTTTTTAAAAAAAGAAAAAATCCAAAAAAAGAGACACATTACTATGTTTCATTATACCTTTTAAAAATAATGTGGTTATTGAACGGTCAAAAACACAAGTTGGCCTCTGTAGTAACTGATATAGATTACTGAGACTTATTGAATTAATTCCTTATTTTCATTGGTAAATGTCTSTTGGGTAAACAGGGTTTCCATTATGTCAATGAAGATATTCTGAGCCTCTCATCAGCTGCTTGAGCCAAAAGAAAATAGCTCAGCTTGTAAATGACTGATGCTTCATCC
>NW_026623287.1:2959465-2986992 GCF_030028575.1 Malurus melanocephalus
CTCCTTCTCCTTCTCCTTCTCCTTCTCCTTCTCCTTCTCCTTCTCCTTCTCCTTCTCCTTCTCCTTCTCCTTCTCCTTCTCCTTCTCCTTCTCCTCCTCCTTCTTTTTCCTGCCATGTTTCTTTATTTATAAAGTGAGGAGAACAGTTGACTGTGGAAGCAGGGGATAGTCAGGATTTAAGCAGAAAGCTTGCTTAGAAACAGCGTGCTAAATAGGTCTCTCAAAATGATTCAATGCTTGTAGTGAGATACAMACACTTTGCAGTCAAATGTCAAGTCGATCTAAATATGCCCTGGCAAATCCTGACCAAAGAACAGTCTTATCTGGAGAGCCCTGCGGTTAATGTGATGCTTACACTGGGTTTTAGAGGAGAGTGAGTAACAGCCTGGRGTTTGGCCTGAATTTAGTCTTTCCAACTATGAGAATTTTCGGGGCTTTTAGCAGGCGGAGCATTTGAAGACTTGACAAAATTGTGTCCAATCTGAGAGGGATTTTAAGAAATTACTTCAAAGGAAGATATCAGAATAGATATTGCCTTCTTAAGAGATGGACAAAACTGAAGAGTGKGCAATGCTGCTATCCCAGTAATTAAGTTTATTTGTTTCCATTCATGGAAACCTACAGCAAAAGGATGTGGACTTTCGTTTTSCTCACTTTCCCTGTGAGTCTGCCTGGTGGTTTAAATAAAGAATCATAAAGTGACAGAGTGAATATTTCACATGTAACTTTAGAGCTTGCTTAAAATCCTTTCAATCTGCCTACGTAGGGAGCTACACCAACGTGATAACCTGCCTACCTATTTTAATGATATATTTTCTGAGCAGAAAAGCCATATGCCACCTTTTTGTCCTGCGCAATGAGCCCTAATGAGGAGAAATTCAAACTATTGCAGAAGATTAGAAAGGGGTAAAAATTCTCAGATGCTCTGGATGAAAATTTGTAAAGTTAGTGGCAAATATCATTGCATAGCCCCTGACCRTTATTTTTAATCTCTCATTGACAAGGAAAAGCTTGCTGGGAGTTGGGACTTGTTATCTTCGTTTTATGGGCCACTGCTCTCAGAATAACAGYGCTGATAGAGCTCTGGTGAGTCAGTTGGGAAAGGGAAATGGACAACAGAGCCACAYAGCGCTGAGGACAAGAGAGAAAAGTGCTATTGATATTTTTTGGTAAAGAATAGCAATTTCTTCAGTGGAAGTATTCCTTGTGAAATAAAAATAATTTCTTTCCTTATTTACTCCTTCATTTTGACATTGATCTAATTCGGAGTGGTGTGAACTTACTTTTATTTAAAACCAGTTAGATGAGAAATGAGACGTTTTGAGACACATTTGCTCCCCCAGGGAAATGCTGGAGGCATGGTGCATTTCCTTTTTCTTTAAAATACATTAGCATGTTTGCTATGAATACTGATATCTGRATATCTCAGTCTTTGATGCCATCATCCATCTAGCTGTTCTCCTCCCTCCCCCACATCAGGAAAGGGAAAGCAGTGCAGGTAAAAAAGGGCAATGGAGACAATCTGTCTTTTAGTTGCATCACACCTCAGCTGCCAGGCTTTTCATATGAGGGCATTTAGGGATCCAGGAACAGGATGAGACTCCCCATTCACGCTTCCCTCTGTTCAGGATRGAAATATTGTGTCACACTTTGCTGAAAACTGACCTGTTTAAACGAGCAGAGCCCTCCAAATACTACACARCACAATTCTGTGCAAATCACAAGTGATATAAAAGTCATTCATGTTCCATTCCTTCAGTTTATATGGTGTTTAGATGACAGCCCTTGCACTAGCAATGCTTTCTATATCACTCATTCCCCTGATTTTTGGAATGAAGCCTATTTTCTTGCATCTACTTGCTGACACTAATGGCAAAACTTCCCCAGTCTTGAAAAGCTGAAGTTGTTAGAAGATGAAGGAAGTTAGAAACCATTTCTGTGTGGAGAGCTCCAGTGCTACAATTGCACATAAGGTTTCARTTTACAGTCTTCATTGACTTTTTCACAGAAGTGGGGCATATGTTTATTTATTTGTTTCACTAGAAACAAGCTAATTAGCTCATCTCATCTATGCAAAGAACAAGCAGAAGTTTTGCTGGGAAGTAGGCATGTGAGTTGAACATTAAATTCTTATATTTACCTCACAGTGAAAATTTAATGTCTGAAGTCCACTGGGATTTTAGTTTTAAGATATATTAACTACCCCATGGTAAGGATTTTCAAGAAAGACCAAAGAAAAAGCAGCAAATGGGATAGGAAGATGATATTATACTCAGTACACAGAAGCAAAAAGGGCCACTAGTTCACAGGATTGTCAACAGTTTTGACACAGATAATTCTGAAAACATCCACCAGTTTGATATCCATCTGGACCTAATGAGATTCGACACAGTAGACCYCCTTGAACTTCCATCCCCAGAATGTTTTCACCTTGCCTTTCGGATGTGCTCACAAGGGAGATGAGTTGGTCCTTTCATGTCAGACCTTAATTGGAGCACACATTCCCTTCCTCACTGCATCTGTTTCACCAGGGACTTTCATCAGACSGAGTAAAGGGTTTTTTCACTCTCTCAGCCCCCTTTAATACAGAGTATTCAGCTCCTTCTACAAAGTGTCTTCATTTCCTCACCCTGTTTTTGAGGTCTCCTACTCGTTCTACTATTGAAATGTTGTCTTTGAGCAGCCTGTCCTCTGTATTAACTTCTTCTTGTGTGTGGGTCTGTCTATGGAGTCAGCATTGGAGGGTAGAGCGAGGGCTCAGGCTAGCTTTGCATTTCATTCTGGCTTTCTACATTTATGAATGTATTTTCCATCAGCATTGTGCAATGTGGGAGATTTTCATCTTTCATCTTTTTGCCTGTTCTCCACATCTATTCAGGAACCTTCATCTCTGTTCCCCACATTTTTTAGACCCAGAGATCCACTTTTTTTTTATTACCCCAAATCTCTCTACTTCAGTCCCACTTACCTTATCACTTTTGCTTTGTGAGTCCTTTTCAGTGAGTACTCCTTCTTTTCCCTGCACCTTTTGTTCCCACACTTTCTTTTTTTCTCTTGTTAAATGCCGCACAAAGACGTCTTTCACTAGGCAGAATGGTCCCTATCGGTCTGGTAATTGTGTTGGCTGTACTCATATAAATGTTATTAGGAACCAGAAGATTTGACCTTGCTGGGTGTTTCTCAGTCACCGTTGTGGCTCAGATTTTGGATCTCAGCTGAGCAAATCATGTAAACATCTGCTGTTTTCTGCAAGACTGCTATTCTAGCTGATTTGATTCAATTCTATTTGATCCAATTCGGCTCTATGTAGAGCACTGCAATTCCCRCTGTATCACGGTATTTAATGCCTTCCAGGACCACAGAGACCAACAAATGTCTGCCTCTTAAGGGTGATCCTGCTTCCCAGCTTCACTGCCATCAATAGAAACTGCACATTTTTTTGGCAAATCCTGTGCTCAATTATGATCTCTACTCTTTGACTTCTGTGAAACTACACCTGCCTGCAAATCGTAGGAAAAAAAAAAAAAAAAAAGTGCACATTTAATAGGCTAATTTTTTTTTCTACTGCTTTCTTACAATCTGTTTAAGAATTCAGCTTTCTGAAAGCAAAATAATAATATGATGACAATATTSAAGATAAATCTATCATCTGCAAACCAAAAGGTTTTGCTTTATCCATATTTCTCCATTGCTTGGAGTGTAATAAATGATTTTKAACTTAAACTATGTCATTGCAAAGCATTATGTAAAGTATGTGATCATGTTTAGAATGCATCCTGAATTTCAGCTGTGGTGCTTTTTTAAAATGTGACTTTTAGGTGACTGCTTCAAAAACTGCAACAAACAATTTTACAATGATTGACTTCTGAATGCAGCCTTTAATAGGACTGAGACAGTGAGAGTCAATCTGATTTTGCTAGGCTTTACCACACCTGTTAGGGAAGTGACTTTCAAATTCACAAAAAGAATTAATTTCATAAAATCCATAGGAAATTTATTTCAGATGTATAATTTAACAYACATTTGAAATGATTCAAATAGTTACTTGTAGAAAAGCAGAAAAGGCTCAATTTTAAAATAATGTTCAGCATTTATCGYAGAAGAAAGGCAGCCAAAATAGAGGCCACCACTCTTGAGACTCTGAGATAGCTAGATAGATCCAACTATTCATTTAGATTGCATTACTGATCAAAGCATACCTTCCAAACCGGGTGTATAAAAATCGCTCCCGCTACAAGAAGGCGCKCTCTGATAATAAAATTTAATAATTACTTTTCTAAAGTGTCTCTCTCACCCAATTAACAAGCCATTACTGTCAAACACTCAGGACTTAGCAGGTTATGTATCCTAGTAGAGTGCATGCAGAAAAAAAATGGAGTGCAAGGAC
The DNA here is from genome assembly GCF_030028575.1 of Malurus melanocephalus. Classification (NCBI taxonomy): domain Eukaryota; kingdom Metazoa; phylum Chordata; class Aves; order Passeriformes; family Maluridae; genus Malurus; species Malurus melanocephalus. Next base: position 2,963,853 of record NW_026623287.1, read on the forward strand.
TTTTGTGTCCAGCCTGATTTTGTAGGATTGGTGGTGCCTCATACCTTTACCATGGTGGCATTTGTTCTAGGACACTTGACCCTAAAATCCAGATGCAGCATGAGAAGAGTCAAGCCTCCAAACTAAACTGATCAGAGGTGTTCAGAAAGATTTGGCGTTGTATGCAAAGGCAGTCTAGGACTGCACAATGATGGTAAGACTCTCCTTTTTGGGAAGATTTGCACACTGCAGAGGTTTAACTGCTCCTATTTACAGGGACAGGTACGACAGCTYARCTCTGAACTCTTAGTGAGATGGATKTCTAGACACTCTTCCAAGGAACAGCCCACATCTGAACCAGTCATCACAGATAGGAGGAGGTTGGGCTGGAAGGGATTTTCAGACTCATCCAGTCCCACCAGCTGCCACAGGTAAGAACACTTTCAATTATCCCAGGTTGTTCCAARCCCCATCCAGTCTGGTCTTGGACTCTCCCAAGAATGGGACAGCCACAGCTTCTCTGGGCACCCTGTGCCAGTGCCTCACCACCCTCACAGGGAAGAATTTCTTCCTAACAGCTGATCTAAATCTATCTTTTTTCAGTTTAAAGCCATTAGTCAGGACTTTCTTTAGCCAGCTCTTTTCAGTGAGAGCAGCTGGGCTTGGAGTTCTGAAAATTTAACCTCTGAGGTAACAGCCAAACATTTCTATAACTTGGACAGCACTTCAAATTGACACTTTTGTGAAACTGTTTTCAGAAATAAATAGCATTGGTGACTTTTCAACATTAAGAATTTTTTTAAGTCTTGCTAGATAGTAAGTATCCATGAAAGGCAGAGGTTTAGGCTTAAAGGAGCCCAGTTTTTGATCAAGCAGCAGGATCTCCTTTCCTTTGSGGAAGGGAAAATGAGTATTCTGAAAGAAGCTCCAGTGGAAAGTCACATTGTCCTAGAATTAAAAAAAAAAAAAATATCACAAAGAAAACCATAATCCATCTTAGACCATCCTTGGAAATATATCATAAGAGTTTTTTTTTTTTTTTTGTGTAGCTCAGTTAATTTCTCACTTGTTTGAAAACAAGATGCCTGTTTCCTTGTCTTAAAAAAAAAAACAAACCTCCCTTTGTTTCAGAACCTTCTGCCTAAGCACTTCAGCATATTGCATTATACACACTGTGAAATTTGGGGGTGTAAATCTTCTCTCTGTGTAGAGTCCTTGYTTTTTGTTTATAAAAAATAGAGTGTAAGGGGACATAAAACGTAAGTGAATCAAGCCCTCAGCTAGCATTTAATTGATAAGAACTAAAGCTAATATTAGATAACAAATAAATGGTCTGTTGCACAGGCATTTAATTAAACACCAAATTAATGCAGTAATGACCTACTGGAACTAACAGCCAGAAATGCTTTACTGCAGGCAAGCATCTGGAATGTTTCACCTTTTTTTTTTTTCCCCTCCCTCTTCCCTCCTGTACAAATACATTGAAAAGACACACATCCATTTTTAACACTCAGTCTGGAGGGCTTCTGCTTTGTCCTTAACCCCATCTGAAACCCTGACAGCACTGGACACCAGACAATCCTTGCCAGTGCCTCTTTCCTGGTAGGCATAGCAAACAAATGGTGAGTTGGTGCTCCTTTCTCTTCCCCTGCACTCCACCCTTCTGTGTTATTTTCCAGCTGAAACTCAGCCCTGTACACCTTGGGTGATTACACACTGCCCAGAAGATTAATTTCAGGCAGCACTTTGGATAATGGTCTCAGGTACGAAGCCTACCATGCCATGGTGAAGGCACTGGAATCAATACATTTCTTTATCTGTRCAAGTCCGTGTCTATAAATGTGTTTTCAATCATAGCCCAGAATATCTGAGAGGTGCAGGAGATGAACTCTGCTTGACACGCTTTCTGTCCAAGCCAAAATATTCGGGAGAGTCTTTGAGGGCACCTCAGTCATGGTTTGCCATCCTCTGCTCTATCATATGAAGTTGTACTACGAAGTAAACTTGAAGGGCTGTAAGTTAGTGCATATACATATGTGTGAGTGTGTGTATATCTATATATATATATATATATATATATATATATGAGTTTCTGACTCTGCTGACTCTGAACACTGAACAGAGTCAGGTTCAGCCTCCCAGGTTGTCTCTGCAGTTCACGGAGAGAGATATCCACCTCCCTTCAGTGTCTGGTAGAAACGGGGTGAGCTCCATCTCTCCTGGCAGTGTTTTTGCTCTCCTCATGGGACTGGYCAGGGTCCCATGTCCCTGTCTTGGCTAATAGCAAATATTTACAGTGGATGTGTCAGGACCTACGTGCCTTTCCAAAAAGGCCTATTGGTTTTATGATTCTTAAAGCAAACCTGTGCTCTAGAGAGCTCGTTTCTAGGCCCGTCTTGTCCCAGTTTCAAGATTTTTTAGTTTCTGCTCTTAATAAAAAGGAGATTCCCACATAGAACTGGTACATTCCTCTGTCCCTTTGCAACACCCTTTGAACTCATACAGGTAAGAGCACAAGATAAGGATTGAGACAAACACAACTTCTGCTGTTATGTCACTAATTATGGTCTAAATGACAGAGGAAGTGAGAGGACAAGTATTTGTCTTCCCTCACTTCACACAAGACTTGATGTTAGTTAGAGACACAGATTATTCTCAGGTCTTGAAGCAAAACTCAATGTCTCAYAGCAGCACAGAAGATGTAAACAATATCTACCTAAACACAATTGCTCGACAGAATGCATTTTCCCCACAGAAGGGATTTCATTTCTCCAGGTCTTGCCTCTTTATTCATCCATGGGCTACACAGGCTGAGATAGAAACAGACTCAGTCTTACATTCATCATCTCTGGTGTGCTCATCTTCAGATTTTTAATTCATCAGTCTACTCTGAAGAAAATGTTCATAKAACACTTATTGCAGTGGGCTCCCACCTGGAAGAAAAACAGTTTTAGAGCAGGACTTTAGATACCTGTTTTACAAATCTACATTTTACCAAGTGGCATAGATTAGTTGTATTATCAATGGAATACTAGTCAAAACAGACAATAAAGTCTTGAATACCATTCATTTCATCTTAAAACACACACTTGTAGAACGGAATAATGCCCCAGAATCCTTTCCCTGTACTGATTAGGTCTTCACTGCCCATGGCTTAGATTAGAAACCTGAAATCAAGTGAATTTATCACAAACTTGGTACGAGCATAATAGTTATCATAGTAATAACAATAATCATAGTAATAATAATAATAATCACAACAACTGCAAAGAAATTGAAGAGATTTGTAATGGTCCTGATGATTCAGTAGGCTCTTCAATGCTGAATGAATCTTTCAGCATGTGCCTGGGCATTATGTGTCACCAGAGTCATTGTTTTTWGGATGAGGGATAAATCTGAGACCTTTCCTGGCCGTTACAAGCTCTTATAATTTTATAAGAAATAAGGGTTGACCTCAGGGTCTTTGCCACAAGACAAAGGGGAATTATAATMCAGTTACTTGAATTTCTCTTGCAGTTTCTAGGACAGATCTTCTTTTTGTATGATCCACTGTTCAGAGTTACACCATCCATTGAATGTGTGCTGTATAGAAAGCATCAACTTTTCAAGACTTTGATGCTAAACACATACACAAATATGTCCATGGAAATCTACAATTACTCACACACTCTTCAGGCAAATTCCATTCCYGTTTATAGTCACTGACTCTCACTGTGATCACTTTGACGCTTGGCTTGAGAGCATTTATGCTGATATAAGTAATGCAAAAACTCCTGAACAAGGAACAAATTCTCTCTTTCTTTCTCAGGCAATAGATAAAGTGCTAGCTACACCTGCTCTAAACAAAAGCACAGGTAACACCTCCCATCAGAGCACTGAGGAGCACTAATTAGTTCATTAAGCATCCCAGCATCCCTGTGGGTTCGGTATGTATTTTATTATCCCCAAGTTAGCAGGCAGGTAGAGCTGACTACCTCAAAGACACACTTATGGTAAATGAAGGAACTCTAACGCCTACTCCTTTGTTCTACTGGGTAAACAGGCAATAGTTCAAGGCAGCTGTAGTTCCACGTCCCATTATCTTTGTTGTTTTCTGTGTGTCACGTGGCGATGCAACAATAATGTACAAAGTCACTTTTTTCCAGAGGTGGAAACAGGGGTTGTTCAAACCAGGTAGCTTCCTGTTACAACAAAGGCAGCACTGTTGAATATTTAGRGATTCTGTGAACAGCCCCCTTTGCTCCCCATGCTCACACACCTTTCCCTTCCAGGCTYGAAGGAAAGCGTGGCGTGACTTTGAGAGCAAACGCGAGCCTTCCCAACGCAGCCCTCATTGTACACATGTGTACACAGTATACGAGCTGGTGCTGCTAGGGATAAGGCATCTGGAATATCAAGTTCAGATGGCTCAGAACCAGATTGAGCTCATAAAATGAACATTACCACAGCCACAAAACTAACCGAGGTAATCATGTACTATTTAGACAAGCAGCGGCATTGCCCTTTGTGAAGGGCTTTGGAATGCGCGAGTCAAGTGTATGGTTGCATAAAGATTGGGGATATTACACCCAGAGAAATCCTCAGAAGACAACAGCATCATTAACTATTTACATCGTGACTCTACCCATTATCACATTTGACAAACAGTTTAATTTCAAGGAGGAAAAACAAAAGTAAAAAATAAAACAAACACACAAAGACACAAAGAGGGAAAGAAGAAAGCTGTGCGTCAACAAAGGCAGTTCAGAAGTGAAAAGCAGGCAAGATGTCAAGCACCTCGAAGGAGAGAGATGGGAAATAAAAGGTTTTGCTGTTTTCCCTGCTCACTTACTTTCATTTGGGATAAATCATGACTGTTTATCAAATTTAGAATTTATTACAACATGGCATTAATTTGAAGACATGCAGAGAGAAACAAAGAGCATTTTCTCTCATCCCTTTCTTCACAGTGAATTGAACAGTCACTTTCAGCAATGACAACGGTCAATTTTACCCATATATGAGCAGTATATATCACACCCAAAATATCCAAGCAATTGTTAGATTTAGTGCTTGTGGTGTATAAAATTAGCCCAAAGGATAATTTGGTCTTTGCGTGACTCAGCTGCTGCTTTCTTGACCAGACAGGTTTCATAAWGTGGCAATTGTTTGAAAAGGCTGAGGGTAGAGGAAGCTGATGTGATTTTCCTGACCATTTAAAAAGGCTCAGGAATATGTTCTGAACAACTGACAACAGATAATGTAACACAAAATGCCTGAGCAATTGCAGCCATTTCAGTTAAGGTCAGAAGACTCCTGAGGAAAAACAGATTTCTTAAATAGGAGCTGTAGAGAGTTAAGGCAATTCATTGTGTTCTTTTCTGTCTCAGACTATGGTGAGAATGTTTTGTTTTTTTTTTTCTTTTTTCACATGACCAATTGTTAGAGCTGCCCAGATAATCTGCTGGGCAGCCCGAATCTTGATGCAGATCTGCCATGCCAATCCAGAGCTAGGATGAGAGGGAACAGATCAYGTTGTACCAGGCAATATTAGACTCAATATTAGGAAAAATATCCTCCCTGCAAGAGTTGTCCAGCTCTGGTACAGAGTGCACCACAGGGCAGCAGTGGAGTCACCATCACTGARGGGATTTAAAAGATTTAAAAGGGTGTGGTGTTTGCAAGCATGGTTTGGTGGTGGCCTTGGCAGTGCTGGTTTAATGGAGGGACTTGATGATCCTAGAAGCCTCTTTCAACCCAAACTATTCTGATTTTAATTGGATAACAWATGGGTCTGAGGAAGGAGCTTCTCAGGAGCTATAGGGTATCTCAGGTAGATCCAATGACAACATGAAACTGCAACCAAGAAGGTCGCATTTTCTTTTTTAATCAACTCCACAGAACACTTTGCCAATCGTTCAAATATTATTTCCCTATAGATGAGTTTTCTCCAGGGAATAATGTTTTCATTATTGGAGAGGGACAGTTCCCATTGCCTTTGGTAGATCACAAAAATTTTCACAGCTGCCAAATTATATTGCATCATACTTCAGTACCATCAATTGGGGATAATATTCAAACATCTCCTTACCCATATTTTAAGGGTGAAGGTATGAATAAAAATGTAAGCTGTTATGTCAGCCTGCTTTTAAATATGTGATGTATACACAAGAAAAGGAATTAAAGCAACACACTTCTTTAATTCTGCCCATTTTAGTATGTCATTAATTATTTTCCACTGCATTTTTCATTTCCAAAAGGAGAGTACCTGCTTAGCAAGCACTTATTAAATGCTCTCTTTTTAATTCATAAAGGAAAAACAGCCTCATATGTTTATTACATATTATTCAACTTTTATTTTGAAGACAGATTCATTTATTTCTTCTCAAGCTTTTCAGCAGTTCTCAACAATATACCATCTGTCTGCTTTGTAGGCATGAATATATTTAACTTCACAACAAGACTAAAAATGTACTCTGTAGGTGGGGATATTGAGGCACAAAGGACTAGGTTCAAAAATGCTATGTAATTCCAAGGGTGTGGKTTTTTTTATGAGAATAATATGACCCTATCTTTCTTCTACGTCCTTTAAGGTTGGTCACAACCCTTTCTGAGATCTTCTTATACAGCTCCACCTCAGCTGTCCCCAGAAGGAGGATGAGCCAGGAGGGGCAGGTAAACCAACACAGGTTCTAGGAGCCAAAGATGAGCTGAAATGTGGCTCTGGATTCACTGGAGGGGTCAGATGAGGATCCTGGCTGGGGCTGGTGAGATCCTGATTGAGCCATGAGAGCCTACGACTATCCACAGAGCTCAAAACCAAGTTGTAACCACACTTGTCGTCCCTTTCTGCTTTTCAAACACCTTTTCAAGCACAGTGAATTTCATCCTGCTTCTTTTGTCTCTGTCCCATGCTTCTTTTAAACTCTCTCTGTCCCAGGCACTTGTGTCAGAGTCCCACAGTCAAAGTCAGATTTCACATCCAGTTCCAACATGCTCTTTGTGCTCATGGTATCCTCCAGGTTGGCTTTGTGTTCCAACAGATTAAAATTCTCTGTCACATCAAAGCCCATATAATTTTTTCCTTCCTACGCATCCAGACCAGTGGATTCCTCAAGTCAAAACAAAATTATTTTTCTTTTGACCAGCTTTTTTTGTCATAGAATTATTCTGAGTTAGAAGAGACCAAGAAGAATCATCAGACTCCTGGCCACCACAACAACCACCCTGTGCCTGAGAGAGTTGTCCAAACATTCTTTGAGCTCCACCAGGCTCAGTGCTGTGATCATTCCCTGGGGAGCCTGTTCCAGTGCCCAACCACCCTCTGGGGGAAAAACCTTTTCGTGATATCCAACCTAAACCTCCCCTGACAGAAATTCATATCCTTTCTAAGCATCCAGATTGGAGTATGCTCAAGCACTCTGAGTAAAGACGATTTTTTTTTTTTTTCTTTTTTCACTGCAACTACTAAATTGTAAAGATATCTTTGCTAAGTCAATAATTTCATTTTGGAAGAACCTGCAGTCAGTCACAGAGAGACTCCATAATAGCAATAGGCGTGCACATGCACAGCTATACACAYGAAAAAACATCTACAAACAGCTACATAACATAGAAAAATTAAATTTGATCACAAAAGTTGACAAAATCATTATTAGAAATGCATGGGAACTTTCCATTAGGCRCTGTTGTCATCCTTACTGAGAATATTTTAACCAGTGAACCCCACTCTATCTGAAATATTTTTACAAAGTTAATGTAAAAGATAAACAAAAAATAAAATATGCATACCTTACTTGATGTAYGGCAACTCCAGTTATATTTAGGCCAGCAAATTTCTTTAATTTGGATTTAAATATTAGCAGACTAAAACTTTAGAAGATTATGCTCAGGATTTCCATGTATTCATGCATAAATTTAGACATTTAAATCAGTATTTTAATAGCTGAAATATGTCTGCTTTAATATGTACTGTTCTCAGTACACCATTTCCCCCATCTTTTCTGAAGTGTTTTTGGATAGGGTAGTGTTTGTTTTATACCTGGCAAATAATAAAATTCTAAAAAAATACAACATTATGAAGCCTGAAGTTATCTACAAAATTGAGAAAAATTTAGGGAAGAGGTTCAGTCCAAAAAGGGARCAGAAAATAAAGTACTAAAAGGCTAAACCATTTTAAGTTCATGTTTTTGCTTTTTAAATGGCTTTTGAACTTTACTACTGAGTCACTATCAAAACAAAGGGAAAAGATACTAAATATAAGTAATATTTATACATAAAAAAATTACCATAACTAATGCTCTTGCACACCATATGGCTGGGAACAATAGGAGATCCTTGTTTTCTTTTTTGTTTCTTTTTTGTTCTTTAAAAAAATTCTCTGCTCATAATTTATTTTCTTTTTTTTTTTTAAGCTTACCCAGAAACTTAACTATTTCTTACTTTCATAATTCTCATGCAATTAATCTGCAAATCAGATGCTGTTTTAAAAAGACATATTCAGAAGCACGCCAGCATTTTAAATGATGCTGTTTAGTATTTTTATCTTCAGGAAAGCATGTGGCAGTGATAATTACCTGAATTTGATGATCTGCACAGCTAACATCACTACATTATTCTGTGTCAGTGGTATAAACAGTGCCCCCACTGTACCCTGTGAAATGTCCCATTGCAGTAATATCAAGCTGTCATGATTTCATAAAATGTAGATGAAGATTTGTTTCACTGTCTTTCTTTGGATACTAATCAGGGAAATGTATAGAATGAAAATTAATTTAAAAAAAATATATATCATGCTCTGCAGAACAGAGTAAACACCATTTTAGACTGTGGGGCAGGTTGCTTCCAGAACTCATATTAGAGCAGATGAGCCTATAGAATAAGCATCTTAATTCAAAAAGCAAAATGAAGACAAAATGACACAACATTTCAAAAAGCACCCACTAGTTGTTGGTTTTTTTTTTTCCTAAATTGATGTCTTGAGCTTGCTTCCTTGACATGATGCTGCAGTGTCTTTTCTCCTGCATGACTAGACAGATAGGCCATGTCTCGCCTGCTGCAACTGCTGTTATATGGTATTTATTTTGCTGTCACCACACATGATCTGGTTTAATCTTTGTGGACAGCACTGAATTCTATTAATCCACTTCTCCAGACACAGAGAGCTACTGATTCACCTGAATGCCTGTGTTCCAAACGTRCAGAAACCAACCCATTAAGCTATTCATGGAAAAGCCGAAGAAAAGCCATATCACGATTTTTTTTTTAGAAATAATCCAAATATTAAAGGTGGGAAACATTACAGGGAGTTATTCAAAGCCTCCTGGATTGACTGCCACTACAAGCAATAGATGCAAGCACAGCTCCTGTACATTCCTTACAAAGGAATTCCAGCACAGCAAACATTTCGAATGAAGTAAATTTCATCACCCTTCTGTATTTGCTCTCCTTTTCTGGGAGATATTTTTCTTCCTAGCTGATGTGGAGCAGAAAGTCATAACTTTGGATAACTCAGGAATAGAGCCAAAATGCCACAACTTGATTATGAATGAAATGCCATCTGGATTCCATATCCAGGCTGATCAACAAAAGTAACTGGAACACTCCATGTCTCCATACCCATCTCTAAAGCCAGACAAATGGCAATAAAAATGACCTTCCAATAATCTGGGGGTTTTTTTGGTTGGTTTTTTTTTCCCCCAATGCAATATTTCTAAACCTCTATTAGATACTAAGACAAATAATATCATACTTCCTCTCATAATACAGCTTTATGTGGGTTTTTTTTCAGATTAGTCTAAGGATCTCAATTGAACTGTCTTGCCATTTTCTCACACAGCTGTTTTTCTCTGATGACTTCTCACAAACTCTTTTTTTTTTTTTTTTTTTTTTTTTTTTTTTTTTTTTTTTTTTTTTTTTACATAGCGTATTTTTGCTGAAGTGAAAATGTCATTCCCTCTGCTGAAAAGTCCTTATCTTTTTTCTTCTTGTTAGATCTTCCATGTTATTCCTGGGTCTCACTTCCCCTTGCAGAGCCTYGTATGTTCCACTAAACCTTTCAAAGGCACCGCAGTATTTTTTCTGTAGGGACACTTTTCTTCTTATCATGCATAAGCCTGATAGCCTCTCCTTTAAATTCCCTTTTAGTGTGTGCTAGAAGATGCTCTTGAACTTGTCCACAGCTATTTCTAATTTGTCTCATCTTCATCAGTCAGTTTAAAGGAGCATAAAATGTCATCTGCCTCATCCGTCACCATGTGTGTATTAATGYATTTATCTGATTCACTTCCTCTTGCTCATCTAGGCTTGATGCAATTCTGAATCTTTCAGATCTCCTAATTTATTTCAGTCACTCTTCGAGCTTACTGAAGTTGAATTTCTCAGGTGAACTAGTCTGAAGTGATGTCATGCTTTAGCAGTTCTATAAGCAATTATCATCTTAATAGCCTGTAAGCCCTGTTTTGTACACTCTCTTTTGGTCTGCAGCCAAGCAAGGAAGGCTGTTTACTCCCAGAACTCTTCACTTTCTTTATGGAAGCAGGAAAAGAAGCAAACCAAACRAAAACTGGGAAAAGAAACCAGTCTTCACCGGGTAGTTTGGCATCAACCTTTATCTTTTTGACCAATGGCAACTGACCTGCTTCATTCCAGACAACCTGAGTAGTACATCTGGTTTATGAAGTCAGCACAAGACSTCTTTGTCTCAAAGTCCTGGCCAAGCTGAGCTCAACCTTGCATGAATCTAGACAAAAACTTTGTGAAACTTCCTAAAAACTTCGGCTTGGGTCAAAGAAACTGGTTTAACAAGGAGGTATTTCACCACACTTAAACTTGGGATATTGACCCATGGGTGCTTAAAGTCCACCCCTGRAAGTGTTCAAGGGTAAATAGGATGGGGCTTGGAACAACCTGGTCTAGTGGAAGGTGTTCCTGCCCATAGCAGGGGGTTTGGAACATGATGATCTCTCTGTTCCTTCCAACCCAAACAGTTTTGTGACAATTCCAAGCCTTAAACACCACTGAGGTATTTTTTTGCTGTTATCAGTTTCATTCACATCCAAGGAATGGCTTTCCATGGAGAAGGATTCTCAGCGGCCAGCTCTGAGAAAGATAGAATAGATTGATTATGATTGAAAGATAGATTAGATGTACGTGCCTAGATCTGAAGAATTTTTTATACATACTTTTTTTTTTTTTTTTTTAATGGGGTTTTTTTTTTTTTTTTTTTTTTTTTTTTTTTTTTTTTTTTTTTTTTTGGGGCTAACCAACATGTCTGATATGCAGTTTGCCGAGTTCTTCATTTCGTCTTAAACTGGAAATCTGTGTTTTGTCACCTGGGCTGCACTGTAATCTTTACCAGTTTTATTTACTAAATCCATTTTGTGCATAAAGAATTAACTTGAAGTGAGATGGATCTTCTCCTTATACAGCGAGGCAACCAAAAAAAAAAAAAAAAAAGAAATCATTAGCTCCATAAGCCTGGATTTTTTTATACAAAGCGTGTAGAAAATTAAGGTGGAATGGATGTGATTTCCATCATTAACAACTCAGAGAACTTTGGGTTTCAACAGCAATTAACATGCGAATAATTCTTGAAGGGAACTCTAGACTGTGTGTTTCCACATTTACCAAGACACCTTGTAATTTGTTGTCACTTTCTTTCCTAGTCAAACTTGGAATTTTTCCCCCAAAATGTCATGTTTTGAGCAGGATCTAGATTTCTCCTCTCCTCACACCTCGCACATAGAGAAAAGCACAATGTGAGTGTCAGTGCAATTATCAAGAGCTTTAAAATGCAAAAACATTGATTAACATCTCCTTTTCCACTGCTCCTGATAACTTCTACTAGAGTGGAGTCCTTACGAAAATTTGACAAATTTGAGAAAAAAAGAAGAGTTTTACTTAAATTTGCTGGAGATATTTTTGCTGGCAATGGAATTCATACCTTCCCTGCCATGTTAATACGTCTTCTTTCTGCTGTTTTTGTAATACAACACTGATGCACCGGCTGAATCTGACCTGAGAGTTTCCGTGATATAAACACAGCCCCTTGTGTGAAGCAGTGAGCTTTATTTATAGTGACAGGATGCTCTTTGTGCTTTTTTTTTCTATTTCTGCGTTACGCACACAGATTTATTTACAAGTGGAAATACAGCAGTGACTACCCTTTGCTGCCGACAGCAGATGAGCTCTGCACTTTATTTAACTGACTTTGTGTCAGCTTCAATTTCTTGACTRCTTGGAGTGCAGGTTCTGTTGGTCCTTCCAAGGTATCCTTTGATCTCGCTCTGTGTTTGGATTCCTGCTTTACCCCTTGGGCCTGTGGTTTGCTGCAGGACTCCTTCCCCACCTCCTTCCTTTGTGCCTTGAAAGAAAACAAGCACCCTTTCACATGTATTATTTTGCAGACTCCTGTGATCACAGGCAAAGGGGAAATCAGCTCTTCCATTGCAATGTGCATCGCCGTAGCTCTGCTTTGCAGTCATGTCAATAGTAAATAACAATTCATTTTTTATMGTTTTGACAGAATGTAGACCAAGACTTGACTGTACTTTACAAAAGGAGGAGACATTTAATTTTCTGTTGTATTGCTTAATTCCTGAACACAGGCCAAAGCAGAATGAGGGTCAAGGGGAATGAATTCACATTGGTTTATCTCTATTCTGGAACAATGGATGGATTTCCCTGTTGCAGGAAGATACTCAATTTTAGGATTATTCTCTTTCCTAAATGAGGAGAAAAGACAATTGCYTTGTTTCTATGGTTTCTGGATAACATCTGCCATATCCCCTTGACTTTTTCTGATTCAGGTTGAATAAGTCCAGCCTGGAAATGTTTTGTAGCTTGCAATGATCATGGAAACCCCTTAATCAAGGAATATTGTCTGGTTCCTTCTTCCAATTACTCTAGAGCACTATGTAGGRTACCAAGGTGATATAAAATACTAAAATAGAGTTTAGATGCAGGCTCTGGTAATAGAAGTKCTAAATGGAAGAAAATGCTAAAAAAGTGTGTGATAAAGTATGAGAAAATTATACKTTTAGGTCTGGTACCAGAAAAAGAAAAATCTAGACTTCTCAGCCACAAATCTCTCTCCTCATATTCCACAAAGAACCCCCAAAGACAAAATCACAAGCTGCTCTAACCTTGCCAGAAGTTTGGACATGCTTTGGGGATAATTTCCAGCAAGCTGAAGTTTAAAAAACTTCTAAGTAATTCTACCCTGGGTTCATCCACAGTTAACAGGAAAATAAAGCATATAATTAATGTATCCACACAAATTTTTTACATGCATGTCTTTGTGTATGTGTGCCCATCTCTTTTAACAACTCTCGTTGTTCAATGGCATATTTAAACAAGATTTTAAGAAAAAAATCAGAAATTGTCTTTGCAACAAAGAAATGGGAGATCTGTACTTTTAGTTCTATGAGCAGGAATATTTCTAACAGAGTGGACAAATGACCCAAACAAAGGCCATCCTCTGCCTAAACTGCACCTTGTCTCCTTCCAAACACAGCAGAGCTCTCTGTGACCTGTGTGCAGAGCCTGCATCAGTGKCAGCCTGGTCAGGGTTTGTCTGAACCAGGCATGAACAAAAGAAGAGGACTGCAGATAACGGAACTGATAACTTGATGTAAATCCAAAACCAGTATTTGTTCTTAAAAGTCGGGAACAAGCAATTTTGTTTTGTCTTGCAGTGTTAAATAAGTGGTCTACACAAAACAAAATAAGTTTTGAGGTCAACTTTGTATGTGTCATAAACCATTATGCCAACTTCAACAGACATCCTGAATACTGCCTCTCATATTATTATTTTTCATCAGTTATTTGCAAAACATATTTTATTTTATTTTTTTTTTTTTTAATTAGATTAGGAGAGAAGTTGTCAACAGAGAAGTTGTCAACTGGTGGTTCCTATTACAGCTTKGGGTATATCCCAGCCATACCTTGACAACTTTTTCTTTTCTTTGAATTTCCCATAAAAGAAAACACATGTAGAGAGATGGAAATATGCYGCAGAATGATTCATCCAGGTTCTTGACCTGCATAATCAGAGCACCAGGTCTGCTGAGAACATCACTGAGCTCAGCAGTTGTTGCAAAAAAAGTTGGATTATAGAAATTTGGGACTTCTCAGACATTCTGTGAATTAAATTACTGTGATGTAAGCAATCACTGAGTGATGCCTCAGCATCTAGGAAAAAAACATATTTGGAGAAGGCAGAAGATGAGAGAAGGTGATAGAAAATTGTTTCTATGTACCACAGAAATTAAGAAAAGAAATCCTGAGGAGGTATGGTACAGAAAGACAAAGGTCATATTCTTTCTCTTTCTGAAGTCACTGACCAAATTCAGGCTGACTTTAAGTTTCACCATTSCTAAACTTAGCAAATTTTCAGCCCATGTAGAAAGGAAGCCCAATAATGGCAGACAATGCCTTTTCTTTTTAATGTTTTAATTGATTTTTAAAGGTACATGTCAAAGGAGGATGCAATTGACAGTTCATATATTACTGAAACAATATAAGGAATATATATTAATATTTAATCAMAGTTAAATCAACTGTAATAAAAATGAACTATATAAATTAAAGTAGAATTTCATGTCCATATTCCAAGGATGTTCTACATTTTCAGGAAGTCCAATCTTTCTACATTTCTGTGCTTAATTATTTCATTGTAAGTTTCTTTTTGAAAGGGCAAAACCAGGAAAATCTTTTMCCACCAACCTCTTCCAAACCCCAAAACATGGCTTTGAGCAGCATAAGCCAACAGTCTWACAGGATAGGGTGAGTTATCTGTTCATGATTCCAACAGAGTGCCTGGAAATAATGTGGAAACCCCTTAGGGCTTTGACTCTGGTTTTGTCTTGCCAGAGTTTTGGATCTGAGTCGCAAAAAATCCAAACCATGACTGGGATTTGGAGGAAGCCCTTGGGTCATTGGAGTGTTTCTACTGTGTCCATTCAAACCACAGCCACAMTGTGAACTGCACCACAGTCATCCTCCACATTCTCCCGTGGAAATGCCATTTCCTTCCCTACACTCCCAGCCCAATTGTTTCTTTTGCTGCTTTTTCACATCCCAGGCACATCCTCCACTCCTAATTATTCCAATCCTTCCCACTCAAGCCATTTCAAAGATATTTATTTCTGAAGTGCTACTAAATTTTCATATCTATTTCACTTAACATGGCCTCAGAAAACATGATTCTCTGGAGAAAATATAAATTCTGCTTATCGATACTCAATGTGACCAATATTTTTACTAAATTCTTTGYCACTACTTCAGTAATTCTATTAACCAAAGAATCATATAAACAAGAAGAGTTCATTTTCTGTTCAGAGCCCTACATTCCCAAGAGCTCTTTGCACAACATAAAACTCTGCCTTCCTTTCAGGTATTTTCAATCTTTGTSTGAGAACTTAGGCAAAACATTTTTGATCTTTATAAATAAAACAACTGCTTCCAAAAGGCTGCACTCACATGAYTTTTGGTCTCTGCAGTCCTTCATGATGCTTCTTACAAAGTCACATCACATTTTTCAGACTYTTATGCAGATATCTTGCTCTTTTCTCTTTGTATTTCAAGTATTGGCAACAGTTTATGTTATTTTCTTATTGCCAAAACTTGAATTTTTGTCTTCCTGTTATCTTTAACTTGATAAATTTTAATGGCTTTTTCTAAGTTTAGGTCAGAGTGATCTAGGACTCTTGTCTCACTTTTCAGTCTTTGATTTCTACTGTAATCTGATCTCCCATCGGAGATTCATTGAACTCTCTGAAATTATTCCAACCACTCATGAATTTTTTCCTCAGCTCTGTTCCAAGGGATCCAAAGTTTCTCTCCAAAGTCTTCTGTGAAACSAAGCTCTTTCAAAAGTTAGATTTTTTCCAAGATCAAAAAAGTCTTCAAATTTCTTTAGTCCTTTATGAGAGGTACCTTACATTTCTCCATTCATGTGTAGAATATTCAATTAAGTTTCCAGTTGTGGCTGCTATTCTTTGTCACCTATACACCCACGTTTTTAAGTTTTTGCTTTCTAGGTGCAATTATCTGTCTGTAACTCTGTTCTATGTAAAATGTAGGTTTTTTAATGTGGCAATTAATACAGAACAATCAACAATCAACACTAACACTGAATAAAATCATACAAATTACAAAAATAATTGGYGTCAGCCAGTTAACCTTGGGAGGGTCTTGTGAGATGCAGGAACTTGTGCATACAACTTTATTTGCCAGCCAATGAAAACCTCCCAATTAATTAGAATGTTCAGCAAATATAAATTTAGAATTTCWGTCCTTGAAGAGAAAAACACCCTTTCATACCTAAGTATTCTTATCCTTACAAGACCTTAAAACTGCAAAGTATGAACCGAATCCTGCACTTATGCATTCATGCAAAAGAAAAACTATTAGACATCAATTTAATTTGAAAGATACATAAAGTCACTGTTCTACTCTATTTGTTGTATTATATACAGMGATGAAATATGATGTTCAAGGGAATGGTAAGATAGACTGAGTCCAAGAAATATCAACAAGAAGGATTAGAGATCTAGAAAACACATCCTATGAAGAAAAATCAGAATATCTGGAGTTGTTATATTTTAAAAAAGGGAGATGTCTGAGAGGAACATGGCAACAGTCTCCAAGTAGAAGAAAAGCTGTTGCAAAGAGTAAAGGCAATCTTCGTTCTTTATGTCAATGGACTAGGAAAAAATGGGCTCAATTTTCAGTTAGATTAAATTTCTGAATAGCAGGTACACTGGAGCACTGCTGTTGATTACTCAGTAAAGTTGTGGACCCTCCACCAATGCAGACTTTTCAAAAGGTTTAGATATAAATCTGTTGGGAAACTATATTTCACTTAAGAGATGAAAAAAGTTGTATTATCACTTTTCAATCTCCTTGGACCAGCCAGCAATGTGGCTTTTCATAGGCTTCATCTGCTTTGCAAAAGTTTTGCAGCTCAGGCTGCTCTCTGGCTTCTGGTTCAAGTACTTCAGGGTGATTTATATGTACTCTGAGCAAAGGCATCTCCCCTTCTGCAACAAATGCCATGTCCRCACTAGCTGTAGGTATTTTCTGGGCCCTATCTGCGCTCCTACATAGCTCTAAAATAATTTGTGGTTGTTTCTGGATTATTTAACGTAACTAAAATACTTTCTCAGCCCCTTCTAGTTGTGGTTTTTCACAGTACAAAACTGGGATCAGGTGCTATGGCCCCTAGAGAACAGCAGAAAACATGTGGAACTGTCTGAGGATACAAGGGGGAACTGTATGGGGCAGAAAGATCACACCAGTACAGCCTGGATGGCATTGCCAAGACACCTGACCTCAGAATGTTCCTCMTCACAGGAGGTTTCACCTCTGAGTGAGTGAACTGAGGTGCTCCAGCCCTCACCCAGACAGCAGCAGCTGCGTTATGAGGTTGCTCTGTAGATGAGGATTGGCTCTGAAGAGCTCTGCTATGAGGTGTTTGGTATCCTACTGTGGACACGGCCTTTACTGACTTGTGTGGACTGCTTAAAAATCACACAAGCACACACAGAGGTCTGCAGATCACACAAATTCCACAAGATCCCCACCAAGYTCAATGTTTATGATTCTTTGTTTGGTGGGATAGACTGTGTGCTATGAATCTAACTTCATGCTTCGATCCCTCTTCGCAGTGATAGGCAGGTAATGGTTGGTTGCTTTCAATTCTGCCTTGGATRGATTTTGTGCATGGCTAATCCCCATTAACTACAGAAAACTTATTCTGATTCCTAGCAAAATATGTTTTCAATCCTTGAGAGTCCAGGATCTCTGGRATGCAGAAATCCACACCCACACCTCCCTCCCTTGCTGTGTCTCATACATTATCTTCACTGAAGGGTGTGAGGGCAAGAGCTGCCGAGATTCCATTCCACTTGGATGGATTTCAAGGCTGCCATGTGCAAACACTGCAGAGGGGGTTTGTACCTTACAGCATCACCACCACAGGTCCCTTCTGTGCTGCCTTCCACACCGGCTGTGCAGAAAATACAACAACGGCAAAAGTTTGCCCGACAGCTTCACGTGGTCTCACTGCATGTGAATGGGTGCCTGATTTTTCTGCTCTGAGGCTGATTGAAATCATCCCCTTTTCTCAAAATAATTCAGCCACTTCACAGCACTTCTCAGCRTTTCCTCTGGACTCACCGTGCGGCAGCAGCTCAGTTTCTGCAATGTGCAGCGCTCCACAAAGGCTCGCTTTTATCTCCTCACACCAACACTGATTTGCCACAAACTTTTTTTTTCTGTTGCCCTTAGAAAAGGTGAAGCCAACAGCAGCCCAGGCTGGATCACACTGCTCCTACTCGGGGTGTGAGAGCGCTGCTTTGTAATGATCACAATAAACAGAGAATCCCCCGCTAACATTTCCGACGAGCCGTGCAGCTTGGCATTTTCAATATATATTTAAAACAACAAACCAAGACAAGAAAGCGCCTTTCCCAGAAATTGCCAATGTATGCTCCGAGATCTCTTGCATTTTGCATTGTGTCAGTCTGTGTCAGAGGCTTCAGGAAAGGTAATATAGAAGATGAATGGAAGTCTATCATCGCAGTGCCAAGATGAAAAAGTGACAGCTCATAATGAAAAGAAAAATAGTTTCCATTTTGGGCCCCTGTAAGTAAGAAAGTGACAGAGCCATGGGAACTGTGAGGCTGAAAAATGGTCCCTTTGACAGACATGCCTGTAAGTGAAAGTGCATGGGATATAATACTAGCCATAATATAGGGAATAATGATTATTTTAGGGATCACATGATTTTGAATAAATCCTTGACTACTCCATGGAAAACGAAACCGAAAGAAAACTAGGAAAAACGGTGGTTTCATTTGCAGAATAAATGACCTAAGGATGTTTTTTGGTCTCGATATCTGTGATTGAAGCCTGTGAAATGACTTGGGATATATGCAGGGTAACCAAAATGAGAGTCAAGAGCTTCCTGTAAAACTGAAATCAGATGCATTTCACATTTTTTTGAAAGGGCAAAAAAACAAACGCTGTAAAAGAAGGTTCAGGATGATGAGAGTGAAGATTCTGGTTATAAAATCTYTCATGAAAGTTCTTTTTATTAAAACTGCATATGACATTTGCTTTCGGGCACGGTGAAATAAGGAATATTTCCTATTTATGGAATTGCCAACTAAAAAAACATCTGTAGGGGCAAGTCGTGTCGTGTAACTTAAAGCTTAGATTAAAAATGCTGCAAAATTCTGCGTAACATTCTTATTTTCTGTTTAAATGAGTGCTTAAAGTGAGTTTGAAGTAAGCTGAGCCAGTTAAGGGCAGGTATATCAACACAAGGCTCTGTGTAGGAGTCGWTGTGTCTGGTTTAGAACCAGCTCTGGTTAAAGCAGTGTGACATCCCCTGATTGYCAGGGCCTTGGGGCAATATTCACCCCTGTGCACAGGGCCAGCAATATCGAGCTTAAAAGGGAATTACATGGTGCGTGAATTCCACCCTAAAGCATATTTAAAATAGTTTTCCCTGCATGGCTTCTCTCCTCACTAGCTTTCCTCAGGAGGAAAGGTTAATAAGGATAATACTTTCTCCTTCCACATGAGTGTCTCTTTCAGGATCTCAGAGAATTCTGAAGTTCTTAAAAAAGCATTTATAGCCTTTTATAACACATTGCATTCAATTCTTTTTGCAAGCTCTTTCAGAAAAGTAAAGTTCTAATAATAAAATGGGAAAAGAGCAGATAAAATTTTTGCTCAGATTTGCTGTGTGGGTTTGGGGTTATTTTCCAGACAAGGAAACTGAGGACCCAGATGGATCTCTGCTAGGAATACTTTGAGCTCATTTAATACCTTGTCTTCATGTAAAAAATTAGAACCATCTTGCAATTGTTAAAATCAATGACAAAAATCTACTAACTTGAAGTGGAATAAAATTATGGTCTAGGGAAATTGCTGAAAGTCACACCATGCACAGTGTGAGGATTCTTTGCTGTGTGAAGATTAGAAGCTAGCTCTTTGCCATCTCCACAATTGTCTTTCTAGCTTTGAAGGGACTTTTAACATACCTAAACAGGGAAGGAACATCGGTCCTATGGTCTGGCATTGAAAGAATTTAAACTTTAAGCATGAAAAGAAATTTCAGGCTACTTAAAGAGACTATAACTAGGACAAATGGGATGAATTTAAGGAAAGAAAAGGCTGACAGTTAGGGAAAAAAGCCTTTCCTAGCAGTGAGGACTATTAGACTGCAGGATAGTCTCCCAAGGGAAGTGGTGAAAGCTCAGTTTCTTGAGTCATTTAAAACTGGACTAGACAAAGCACTCTGGAATATACTCCAGGGAGCAATCCTCTCTCGGCAAAGGGATGCACAAAATAACCCAATAGATCTCTCCCATCTTTCCTTCCTGTGATTCTCCTATTTTATAAAGCCCTGTGATTGAATGGATAGCAGAAAACTTTAACCCCTTTTTCAGAAACAGAAAGCATGTTTGACAAGATATTGTGAGAGGAAAATCCTCTGGCAGAGAAGAGAAAAAGACGCATTTTTCATAGCAAGTTATCAGCTTTTCTCTATTTAGGGTGAGGAATTGTAAAGGATGGTCCAAGTCTGCCTGCTGGATGGCTGCCATTTTCAGTACAAGTCAATGCTTCCCTAAAAACTCCAGTGGTATAGATATTATTCACTGCTGTAGGTTTTGGGTTTTGTGTATGTTGTTGTTGTGGGGGTTTTTGGGGTGTTTCTTTTGGGGGGTTTTTTTGGTTGTTGTTGTTTTGGGGGTTTTTTGTTGGTTTTTTTTTTGTTTTTTTTTTTTTTTTTTTTTTTTTTTTTTTTTTTTTGTTTGGGTTTTTTTTTTCCGAAAAAGGATGCAACTAAATCCCTGATAACTGAATTGTCCTTTTAAAACAGGATTTTGTTGTTTGGTTTTTTTTCCGAAAAAGGATGCAACTAAATCCCTGATAACTGAATTGTCCTTTTAAAACAGGATTGACTGGCTGCTTTCAGCAAACTGGGCTTTGATGACACCAAATCCCTGCCCAGACTCATGCTGAGGAGRAGCTGCCATCCCTGCCCTCGCATGACCCAGGTCCTGAATCAACCTTAGGAGCGACTGGGAGTGAGGAGACCTTGCTCTCCACTATTCCCCTTCTCCCTCGAGCAGGTGGGGAAGCAATGGCCTTGGCTTCTGCCTTGCGAGGCATCAGCCAAGGGCACAGAGCAGGTGCAGGTGATGCTATAATCTGCTGCTGCTAAAACCATAAATTTCCTGCACCTCCAGCACCAAGGAGAGAAGTGGGTGGCTTTRCAGGGAGAGAGGAAAGGAAGCCAGGCTCTGAAAAAAATTCCAGAAGTGATCAGACTATKCAGAGAGTTTGGACAATTTTGTTGCTCTGTGTAAGAGTTACAGAGGCGTGCAGTAACATGCATGTGYTTTATTTCAAAAATTCYGGCTGCTGCTGCTTCTCTGGACTCCACTGTGAAAAGCTTGATGTAAAGATGAGCTCATCCCTCCAAGCCTGGAGAAATGGTGAGGTGTTTGTCACCGAGATGATACAACAATAAAGGCATTTGTTGTACAAGARTATATTACTACTTTGTAATTGCTCTGAAACTTGTCTGGAGCCTGCAATCTCAGGTTTCCCCTGAGTAAGGAACCAGCACGTATCTTGACTTTCTATATATGCACTTTCAGAGTGCAAAACAAGAACATAAAACCCAGATGTTCTGGGTCAGGCTAAAGATCCATCTGGCCCCATATCAGAAGATGGAGGATCATGGGATGGGATAAGGGGTGATATGGGATAGCTGAARATGCCCAGGAAAGCGTAAAGAAACACAGCAAACACACAGTGAGCCTTCCTCAGTGTACCTCCCTCACCTCCTGCAGATCCCTGTTCAATCTGCACACGGAATCACAGAATAACTCCAGCTGAAAGGGACCCATAGGGATCATCAAATCCAACCCCCTGCTCCTCAMAGGACTACCCAAAATTAAWCCYTATGGCTAGTGTCAGCYAGATGCTCCTTGAACTCTGACTGGCATTTCCAACACTTAGTGGAAAAATGAAGATTTTTCCAGTAATTTTTTGAACCCTTGAAAAATTTTAACATCCATAATTTAATCCAGTGTAAATATTTCTTAAGATTAGATGCTTATACAACCACCTCTTTTTGAAGCTGTCAGTGGCCAACTTCCTTTGATTCTTTCCYCACAATTTTTCCATGGTAAAGCATGTGATGATGGATACAGCAATATGTCAGCTATAAATGCCTCAAGTTAGATAATTTCTTATTTATGAACAGAAAAGTCTTAAGTTTGCAATTTTAAAAATGGTTCCTTGGTAAGACGGTTCTGTTTATGGCACCCATGGCCAAAACAAGACAAAGAAGTCCCAGTTCTACACAGATTTGCAGATCACCTACCACAAAACCCTGTGACTTAGGAAAGAGTAATTTTGGTTATTCAGGGGCTGTTGGAAAGTGCCAAAGTTCTGAGAAAGCACTCATGGCTTAGAGCTTGTCTTCCTTGGGAAGACAATCAGACACTCAATTGAAAACACCCTAATCTGAATTTTAAAGATATACAAATTTGGAATGATTACTTTTTACTTGAGAATAAGAGAGGCTAAAGGATARGTCTCTTTTCTTTTTAATCTGAGTGGACCTTGGTGACTCTGGGTGGCATTTGAACTGCATAAAGATTTTATTCCTTTCCAGTCAATGGGACAGGAGGGGTCTTCAGCAGCTCAGGAATGCCTCTACATTGGAAATATTTTGATTAAGATTTCCATTGGAATGGAAATGTTTTCTCAAAGGGAATGTYCATTCTGAAAGCATTTTCAATATCCTCTCTGGGATATGACTGCACTGACATTCTCATTTCACTGTTATTTAAAAATATTAAATGATAGTCTTACATGCCACAGCTCAGCCTCACTGTTTGAGAAACATGCACTGTAGCTCATTCTCTGTTGATCCTTGCTGTTCTGACAAAACACAGCAAATCTGCTGCACTCTGTTTGTAAGGATTAGAGAAATGCTGCCCAGAACCAGAGTTGGTAATTTACCAGCAACCTGAGCTTCACGTTGGATTTGCGCAGAGCATGCATCTGTTACAGAAACTTAGCCCTCTTTTTGTCTTCGGAGCACTCTGCAAATATTGAACCGTGTTGAATATTCCTTTGGAAAATA
>NW_026623287.1:2987143-2991871 GCF_030028575.1 Malurus melanocephalus
TGCTTTGTGTTTGGGTATGATTGCCATGACTGAAAGAAACCAACATTGCAGCTGGTGGTGGTTTTTTGTTTTTCCCCAAAGTTATCCAAAGTAMTGAAAATATTCAATATGATCACATAAGGAAAAGTATGTTTAAAACCAAATTAGAATCACTAAAAAAAGTTCTGCCTCCCCACTATGGACTCAACTACCAAAATTCAGTTTTCCATCCTTGACACGAAGATATCTTGGGTTGGTATCTCCAAAACTGACAACATCTTTCAGTCCTGGGATTTCTGCCAACTATCTCCCCAAATTTCCTGCTATTCTTTGTAACCAGTCTCTAAAAGGTTGGCCAGATCCTGCAGTTTTGGCAACCTAAAGCCATTTCCCAGGGAAGGGGAGGCTCACCAAGGCAGGCTCTGAGTCTGCCATGTGTCTGCTGATGACCTAGGAGCAGCACAGTGGACATCTCCAGCCTTCCTGTTCTGGAAGAAAATCACTGTTCCTAAACTTTGTGTTAGAAAATAGATTCCATGCCACTTGTGGCAGCTGTGGTTCGTATGGATGATCGGTTAGAATGGATAAAAACAGATTTCCCAAACCAACTGTATTCAATGCAACATATTTTTCATATGTTTAATGGAACAGAAATTTTTATTTTAAGAGGCATTTATGAGCACTGCTAGCTSTCTGCCTAGGGAGTGAAGACCTGGTAGGGGGGAGAGCTAGCAGGTGTAAGAATAAAATTAGTTTTATCACAAAATTGGAAAGGAACTGAGATTTTCTCTCCCTACTTCTGCTCTTAGCCACGGATGAAACACAGTCTTTAAGCACGAAAAGATCCTCCTGTGCTCACTGTTTAACCCTTTTCTGGGGAGATCAGGCAAAAACACTCCAGTGCTGGCACAAGCAGCTCAACAGTGCTGGCATCGTAGCCTTCGATTTGAGCCAATACCATTAAAAAGAACAATTCTTCATTATCAGTCCTGGAAGCTTCCTCCACTGCAATCCGTGCTTCAGAGAGTCAGGCAGCATTTAATGTTTCTGTGGTGAGTCCTTGCAGCCCCTCAGCACAGGGGATGAGAYGCCCTGTCCTCTGCCCTCATTCCCTGGTCCCCAGGTTATCTYGAGGGAGGACTCAACACTATCCCCACACATCCCCTTTTTCCTTCCATTAACTGCAAGAATATGAACCAGAGATTGAAAACAAAATATGAAAATGGCTTTTTTTTGTGTCTGGACTCCTTTTGTGGAACAAATGGAAGCTATCAGAGCTCCTAGCTTTGTCTAGATCTGGATCTTATCTCAAATGTGCTCACGAATCACCACCGCAGTCTCCTTGCAGTCATAGGGGATGTATTCAGGGAGCATGAGCATAAATTTTTCTGAGAATATAGTTAGAGGTCTGTTTGTCCATGTTGCAAGGAGATTGAACAACTGATTTCAATGAAAAAAAATAAATTCAGCTGTATCTAGAGCCTTGTAACCATGGCCACTGTGGTACTCAGTCTTACTGTTATCATTTTTGCCCAAAACATCAGCCAAAGATTTTTAATAATAAAAACTGTCTCAGAATTGTACCATAATTTCTGGGTTTTGTCAATTTGAAGCAGTGGTAAAAGCTCATTCTCTTTGTATAACCAACAAAATTATTCCTTCCTGGTCAAACTATGAGAAGACAATTTTAATTCTAAATTTCCAGTTCTCCAGACAGAGAGAAAGGGTGAGAAAGAGATTACTTGTGCTTAATTACTCTTTAAGTCTGAAGTTTAGGTTGGAGGGGAGGAAAAAAAAAAAAGGTTTTCTTTCTGGATTCCATTAATTTTACGTGCTAAAAAAAATTACACAACTCCATATAGAAAAATAGAGAAACAATTTCTAACCAAATTGGAGAACAAACACATCGAGAGAGGGGAAAAATGATGCCTCCCAGCAAGAGGAGTAGGAAGGAGGAAGATGAGTAAAACTCCCTGAAAATAAAAGAGTAGCTGGAAATTGAGAGTGGTATGAGATGGATAAATAAACAACAAGGTTACAAGTTCACAAGCCCACCCTGCAGGCACTATTAGGACTTTAATTTGCTTCAATCAGCAGCCTACGTGGTGTGTGTTTACTTGGAGGGGAATGAAGTCGATTTTCTGCTTCTGACTAAATATGCTACCAACATATCATGATGCCTGGCCAAATTCACCAAAGCATGTCCTCGCTGCTCTTCGCTGGGTTGTGTTCAGAGACACTTGTGGTACCTGTTAAAATACTTTAATGAATCTGATACTCATGAACGGCGCTGAAATGACAGCCCTGGAAATTGAAGTCTTCTATCAAACCACCGAACTCGCACGGTGTGGATGAAAACGCTGCCAGGTTCTGCCATGCTACCCTCTCAACGTGTCCCAAATTTAACCTGGAAAAATTATTTCTGGTGGTAGCAGCACTTCAGCCTCAATGCCTGGTCATTTCTTTCTACTTCAGATATAGTTGCCAGCAAGTGTATGGATTATCTTGGAGATTTTATTTTGCAGACAGAAGCCRGGCAAGACATTTTCAACAGAATTATTTCTTATCAGAAAAAAACAGTTGCATTTGAATCAGAGTGGTCTGGGAAAGTGTTAAAACTGCAAAAGTCTCAAAAAGCAAGTGCTGAAACAAAATGCTTTTCTTGATATATTTCACTCATACTTCTTTAGAATTACATATTGACTTAATTGTATTGTTATTTTTCATGTAATATGACTTGTATCATGTACCAGGTTTTGCTATTTTTTTAAGTGAAGCATTTTATCTTACTAAATTAAGTATTTCAGTGCTTCTAAGAGAAGTGATTTCTGAATTTCAATGGCAAAGAYAATTTCAAAATGGGAAAATTTATTTTGACTGAAAAATAAAAATATCCTAAAATATCTCCATTAATTATTTGGGTGGGGTWTTTTTCTTCTTTTCCTCATCTTTAATCTTTTGTGGAAAAGGAATAAAGCAGCCCTGTTTCTATGTACTCTGTGTCAGGCAATAGTGAACTGGGAAGCTGGAGGGGAAAGAGAGTTTGGGGCGAATTTTAAGGTTGTTTTTATACTGTGACGTATAAGAATGTTTTAAACATGTTGGAGGCCCATGTCAAAGCAGATGGACAAAAGTCTTAGCATCACAAATTGTTTTTCTATAGTTTAACAACTTTATCTCTGTCCTGAGTGCTCTAATCTGAGCTGGGTCCAGTGACGGGAGGGGTAGGAAGGGTTGTGATCTCTCAGTGCAGAGAAGAGACTTCAATTTCTGCTTTCCAAAGGAAATTATAACAGGAGAGGAGGAAAGGATGGAGGACAGATCCCTCTGGGGCAGTCACAGAGATGAGGGTGGGAAAGGAGGCTCCAATGAAAGCCACACGGAATGAGCAATGAGAAAGTCGAGAGAACTCTGAAAAGACCAGCATGATGATTGTGCAGCTCTTCCCTTGGAAAAAAAAAATTATGTCAGCTTAAATGATAAGTTGAAAAAAGAAACAGAAGAAATAATCCCTTAAGGAGGTGTCTGAGAGTTGATAGAGCAGACCTTTACACAGAAAAACAATGTTCGTGGTGTGTACCAGCTGATAGCTGTTCTCTCTTCTGACCTTTATCTTCAGGTGTGTGGACAGACCTGAAAACTCACTCGTGGCTTTTCCATTCGAGAGTTATCTTTCTTTTCTACTTATCACATGCCTACAAAGGAGTATTTGGCCATTACCTTCATCACAGATAAAAGTATCGCTGCATTCTCGGTGTCCTCACTCTCACTCTACTTGATTTCTTCAAGCAGATTGATTTCTTCAGATGACATACTTCACATCATTTTGGAGTTTTTTTTGTGTCTAGTAAAACCCTGTGGATCTGCCAGCCATTATTTCATCTGACTGGTTTCTGAAATAACCTGTTCTGTGAGATGTGACTTTCAAAGTAAGCATAATTCTTGCYTTGTGGATTCCAGAAGAGAAATAATCAGTGAGCAATTAGTTCAAAAACAAAGCTGGCATGAACTGTCAGCAACATGGGCATGACTGACTCATTTTAATGAGAAGTATCCCATTTGCTCCATTTTGCTTCTAGTCCTGCTCTGCCCAGTCATTGTGGGTATGGAGAGTTTTGAGCAGGGTCTGAAAGTTGTAAAACAGACTGACCAAGAAGGCCAGCCCTGAAAATGGGCTTATTACACAGCGTTTTTAACTCAGATGTTCAAAAATAATTTCTTACCTTTGCCCCTCCCTAGAAACAGGTTTTAAAAAAATCTTTGTGTTTTGTGAGATGCAGACATGGCTGCCAGCACAATAATGRTGTGGGACCCAGCACCATCTGGAAGAGTCGATGCCGTGGTCTGTTCCTGACTAATCTTCCCAGGTCAGCTGTGAAAACCTGACATTCTGCCACCAGCAGCATACCCAGATTTGTTTGTCCACTCTTGCAGGTTTTAATGACTCAGGATCAAGCAGCTTCYTCATTCTCTCATTAGGTGCAAAGGTATCTCAGAACTAAAGTCACAGATCCTGTGTGGCTTTTATCTCCTGGCCAGATCCTGTCTTGTGGGACAAAGAGGGAAAACCAAACCACAAAGAGGACTAACATTCTGTTGGAATGGTTGATTTTTAAAAAATTCAATAATTAATGCAAAGCCTCTGTCACAAGATCATGAGTAAAATTCTGCATCTTAATCTGGGACTGAAAAAAATGGAGAGGAGAGAGAGGAGAGGGAGAGGGAGAGGGAGAGGGAGAGGGAGAGGGA
>NW_026623287.1:2992249-2995512 GCF_030028575.1 Malurus melanocephalus
TGTGCCAGGTCAGTTCAAGCACCTCTGACACAGCAGMTGAGCTGTTCTCTGGACTGATGAGACCAGGCCCAGGGACACACGGAGTCACCACCCCTGGAAGTACTCAAAAAGTCCATGTGTGCTGCCTGGGATTGTGGTGCAGTGGTGGGCCTGGCTGTACTGGGTTAAAAGTGGAAAATTATGATCTTTGTGCTCTTTTCCAACCCAAGCAATTCCATGATTGTACAAGTCCCTGAGTAATTGGCCTCGCTGTCTCCTGAAGGTCYAAGGGATGTCTGTGTTTTCAGACATAGTTTTACACTAAACAAACTGAAAAAATGCTAAACTCCTGTCGAAACCTGCTGTGTGGGGCACCCAGAGCTGGTCAGGACCTCCTGGCTCAGACCTGCTGGTTTGATTTTCCAAAACTCCTGCCTCAGATTGTTTTTCTCCCAGTTCAACCCTCTGCTGCAGCTCCCAAGCCATTGGTTCTGGGGCTTGGCTTCCCACCTTTCACTGGCTGTGAGGGCTCCTGCAGACCATCCTCTGGACCCTGACAAACTGCATTTTAACAACTTTACCTGCTCTAAATGACACTCAGATCAGCGTCAATAACCTCCCTACTTCTACCCATCTTCCCTCAAGGACTGGGAGTCATTCTCTRCCTCAGGTGGAAGGAGATGACAATCTTTAACCTGGGGTCCTCTGTGGTGTAATTTTTGGGGTCTACAAGACTGTGCACAACATCCATTTTCTCTTATTTTGAAGCTGTTTGTAGACTTTTACTCCAATGATCTATAACTGGAGTTGTGCTAGACCTAAATTAAATTCAAAACTAACTAGTAAACAGGTTGTTTTGCACAGGTATTTCATGCATGCAAATATCCATAATTATGCAGTAGTGTGCGAAATTCATGCATATTTAAATATATGGCAATAGAGATCGTGTTAATCCTTTCAAAACCCAGGCTATCTAAGAAATGGCTGAGTTAACATTACCTTGTTGTTTCGGGAGCAACCAGATTATTTTTCTGCATTGTTATGTTTCTTAACTTGCCGTGGTTGTTTCCTTTCCCCCCTTTGTCTGTTGCTGGTGGCTGATGAAACCCACGCAGATCTGAAAAAGCTGCAGAACCGCATTGTCTGCATATTCCTTTTGCTGCTTCTCGTCTGCAAACCGTACCTCCTGGCACCTGGAAAACCATCACAGATGCAGAACAGGTGATCTTTACAGAATGCTATTCAAAGTGAGCAGTCTGCCAGGCCCATCGACAACAAAACACACTGCTGACTCCAGCTGGAGCGAGCGATTACTTTGATAACAAATTAAAACAGGCTCAGAAATTGGAAATGAAGGAGCTGTGCAAGGATGAATAAACTCCTCAGATGGCCCCAATTTTGTGCAAGTCTATCCAACACATGTGCTATAAATTGGTGCTCTTCATTAATAGCTACTGTTTAGACACTAACATCTTTCAAAAGGACGAATCAGGATCTGTCTCCTTCCACAGTGCTAGCTTCCATCCTGATTGAGGAGACTATTTTCTCTTAACATGTTCAGAGCACTTCCTTGGGATCTTAAAAATTCTTTATGTGTCATTTTGCTTCTTGCATATGCAGACAATTGTAATGCTCAATTTAAAAATGTTCATATATTTTCTGTCTATGGGATTTTTACAGCACTGGATAATTCCTGGATGATTACTGTTTTTAATAACCACATAATTACTGTATTAATCAGAACTGTCCTATTGGCTTTTGTGTGACACAGAAGGGCAGAAGCAAGATAGAGATAAAGATACACCGTATTTAAAAGAGCCCTGAGACATTTTTTTGAGTTCACTTTGCAATATGGCACACACAGAGGTCAAAACACAGGAGCAGCCTTAGCAGATACCAGAAGTCCATGGAGCCCAGTGCCTTTCAACAATAGTCAATTTRCAATAATTGAAAGCAGGTATGATATGTGAAGCTATCTCAAACCACAGCTAGCAARACAAAATGCTAATATGGGAATGGCCAGGACTCCAAGTAAGTGGGTCTTGTTGCATGAAGGGGCACAGAAGCACAGATGAGACCCATCCTTCCCTAATAATCAGTGTTCTAAAAAATGCTTAATTGTTTTTGAAATCAGAAAATTGCTACAGCTTCTGTAGGGAGAAAATAAGTGAGGTGCAGAGGATTAAAAAAAAAAAAAAAAAGCCAGCAAAAGGCCAAATTTTCCAAAATATGATGCTTGACTGATTTGGTGCCTTAAGGTGGAAACTTTTCTAAAGTTGGGTTTACTTTTTATTTGGTAAACTCCACCCAAAATTTCTGAGATAGACTCATGTGTCTATACAGAAAAATGTTTTGATATATCATAGAATCATGGAATGGCCTGGGTTACAAAGGATTTTAAAGATCATCCACTGGCAGAAACACCTTCCACCTTCCAGGCTGGTTAGGGGCACATCCAACCTCACCTAGGACACTTCCAGCTTCTCTGGGCATGCTGTGCCAGGGCCTCATGACCCTCATAGACAATAATTTCCTCYTAATGTCTAATTCAAATCTCTCCTCTTTCCGTTTTAAACCATCCCCCCCCCTCCTTGTCCTATCACTATTTCCATGGGTAAGCAGTCTCTCTCAAAGAATCTCTAAGAACTTTTATAAGGTCCCTCTAAGCACCAGCAGGGCACAGGGAGGTTCCCCTGGATCCTTTCCCTCCCCAGACTGAGCAAGCCCTGCTCTCTCAGCCTGTGTTTGAGGCACTTTTGTGTCAAACTGAAGGGGCAGGGAGGAGAGAGGGGTGCCAGGCTGAGTCTGTGTGTCCATCCCCRGGAGCAGAAAGGGCAGAAGCAGATCACACCCAAGCCCAGGACTCACTGCAGAGCAGCTCWGTTTGACAAGCAGCTTGAAATTGTCACAGTCCYTAAAATATTGTCAGTTATGACTAAMAACCTTAAGGAGTCCTCTTTACATATAGGGAATGAAAAGCAACTGGAATGTTTAATTCTAAGTCATTACCTTTACCAGCCACTTGTAAAGATTAAATTTGTCAAAGACAAATTTCCTTTCTGTTTTTGATATCTGCTCAAGCCCTTTGTATTTCTTCTTAGGAAATGCTTTTTCCCAGCTGCTGGGTTTTCCTTTACTGCAAGCATACACAATCAGGCAAGATGCTCAGTGCTCAGTGTCTGAACCCCACACCCAAGAGGCCTCCTTTAATGGATGTGAACCCTGAAAGGAAGGTTACTTTCATTAGTGGGATTAGGAAAACATCCCCTGGTTTGGTTTGATCA
>NW_026623287.1:2995597-2999315 GCF_030028575.1 Malurus melanocephalus
TTTTTATAATGTACAAATAATCTTTGTGACCCTGATAAGCAGGTCTGATGATACTCAGCTGAGTAATGTACCAGAACTGAAATTTCCATCTACTTGATGTTTTGCATAGGGCTTTTGATGAAGTCACTGTCACCTGCTATTAACTTAATATCAAGTCTTAATAGGGTCCTTTTCTTTCCATCTTCACGCTGTTGGGGTCCGAATTAATTACTAAGAAAAAGAAAAAAAGAAAAAAAAAAGAGATCTTCACATAAATCCTTAAGCTTCACAGGAAGGAAAAAGTTTCCAGTGCTAGTTGAGATCTAATGGCTTATTAGGAATGTCTGTCTCAACCAGACATCAGTGCTGCCCCTCCCCTTTCTTGTACCTTTCACAGAAACACTCTAAAATGTGCTTAACTTTAAGCTGGTGCATAGCTAAATGCTAAAGGAGATCTGATGTGTTTGAAGTTAAGCACATGCTTAAGCAATTTGCTCAATCAGAGACATATCCTGGCAAGAGAAAACATCTTCTTAATGTTTCTTTATGTTGTGTCTCCATCCACAGCCTGCCTGAGTGCTCTCATCTTTGCTTCACCTCGCAAACAGGAACTGGCAGCTTTRGAGAGATTATCAGGGAGATTGACTCGGAACTGAAGGGCACATGATAATGGAATCAGATTTACCTACAGATGCTAAAATCTTTATCCTTGGAGACTCTGCATGGGCAAAAGGTATTAAAAAATGGAAACACTCGTGCCTTTTTAAAAGGAGCATAGCTCTAATGGTGTATATATCTCAAATACATATATCACATATATATCAAATTACAGAGTATTAACAACTGTAGATATATTGATTTTAGATGAGTTACTTCACTCTGGTGGGTCTTATTTTGTGAAGAGTTGCATTTCTGCTAGGGTCATGCAATTAAAATTATCATTAGTGGCAATAGAAAGAGAAAATAATTTTATTTTGCTGGTGGAAAAAGCATACTTAAAGCATAAATTTGCATTGCAAAAATATTTTACTATTGTTCYCTCCATTCCACTCCACGCTCTAATGACCAGGGATTTAAAGGCAGCTATAAATAGYTGAAGTGTGCTCTAAGCCTTTCCTTTTTTTTGTGCATTTCCAGGTATGTTGTATATCCAAAGAGGAAATGAGTGACAGCCCAGTCTGCAGCCTGTTTTGCAGGAATATATGGCAGGTTTCTATTATGAGGTATTTACTGCTTCTCAATTCCGTGCTCGCTTTGGGGGTATGTTTGAATTACATACTACTTTGCCGTAGAGAGGGATAATTTCACTGAAACTAGTGGAGGCAGGCTTGCTGGCAAACAGACTGAACTTGGTAATTTTCCCTCTTTTCCTGGTGATGCTGTTCATTTGGCTTTTTGCAGATGGGGAAATAGAGACATCGCTATGCAGAGGGGCTTTGTCGAACTCTTTCTCATCTCTCTTTCAACACCCCTCACATTACAGCAAAATAGGAAATTACATGTTTAGAGCTCTCTGCCTGTTCTTTGACAAGCAATAGTATCTCCAGCAAACTCTACGGAATCTGAGACCAGTAAACACATCACTTCTCATGGAGAGAAACACCCTGGCTCCTGCAACAGCGCCTTCAAATCAGATTTAAACCTTTCACGGCATGATGGGGGCTACTGGATGTTACCCAAGTGTAAATAAAAGGTATTGAGAATTCCTTTCTATTAGAAACATAGCTCCTCAAGAAAATGGGGTTTGCTATATGGAGCAGATGACACCCACATTTATTTACTTTTTTTTTTTCAGGTGCTGCCTATCGGGGCATATTCTCTGCTTCGGAACAGAAGTTTAATTCCCTCTCAAATAAGCTGCCAAACACTGAAAAATACCCCAACACCACAAAGAGGCGAGCTGCTTTGGATGCAGCCTTGTAGGGTTGTCATTCCCAGCCATTCCCAGCCCCAGGACCTGCTCTGGAAAGTGTAGGGTGCTGAGCAGGGGGTACAAGACAGATCTGCATCAGTGCCCTCTGTACCCAGCTCAGGGACAGCCAAAGTGCTGCTGCTCCACATCCAGCTCAGGCTGAGCCAGAAATCTTTGCTGGTTCGGATATGCAAAGAGTTGCTGTCTTTCCAGGCGCACTCGGAGAAAATTGTCTTTTCAGTTTTGCTGGGTTGTTGCAATGTCAGCTGGAGCCCGGTCCCATCCAGCTGCATCAGTCAAAGTGAGCTCCGCAACATGACACAACCTGACACAGCTGACACAGCCAGGTGTTACAAACCAATGGACACCATGGTTCACAAACTATTCAAATTACTTTCAGATACATATCCTACCTCTCTGCTCAAATCCTTCCCAGCTGTCTCTTTTCTCGGCTCCATATGAATCAGGGTTGGAGGAAAGAGAAGCAGGGGGGAGATGGGGGAGGAAAGAAGAACGTGGGGGAGTAAACATCCTGCCTGGCAAAAATAAAAATTTAAAAAAAAAAAAAAAAAAAAAAACCCACAAACTGAACTCTTGCAGACCATATTGCCTGAAAATTTAACCCTTTGAAGGAGGTTCACCATAGCCTTGGAGCCTCTTTAGGGTTTTTAGGGGAGGGTTATAAATATACCAGCTGTAAATGCACATCCTCTAGATTAAACATTCATATTCTGGAGTACTGTATATAATAACAATAATAATAAAAATAATAACAATAACAGTAATAACAATAATAATAATAATGGTAATAATAATAATTTATTATTATTATTATCTTTATTATTATCTCATGTTTATAAGATGTCGTAAAATTAAAAACTTTGAGCATTTGCACAGTTCTGGAAATAATCCAGCCCAGAYAGAGTCAGCCAGACTGGACATCCACCCACAGCTGGGCAGGTGCAGTGGCTGCAGCAAGCTGTGTCCCCGTGAAGCCACTGACACTGTCCACAGGAGCTACTGCTTGTCCTGGGGTGATTCTGGTCCATCTCAAGACTGGCCACCTCCATTTCGAGGAGCAGAAAAGATGGGTTGCAGAGTTGAAGTGACTTGATGAAGGTCACACAACAAGTCYGAGGCAGAGTCAGAAATTCAGGCATGAATTTCATTATCCAGATAGCYATCAATCACCTTGGGGGAAGGGAGAGGTTCAAATGCAGAAAGAATGGCTGGGTACCCAACTTCCAGCGAAGGTCAGTGAGAGCTGAATGCCTCATGTCTCCCATTACCACAGAAATCTCCCCCTCAGAATATAAGTGCTAAAAAAGGCCACCTCCCTCCTGAATATAAATCTCTGYGATTCTCTTTTGCTCTTAATTATAAKGGTCTGAAGCAGGAGAAATAGGTTRGCACTCAAAGAATTTACACCTCCTTAGTYAAGGAGCAGAATTCACCCTACACCCTTCGTGTCTCTTCTCTAATATTTTGTCAAAAGCAAATAAAAATACRGGTGAAACCAGCACCTTAGGCCATTAAACAGCATTTGTGACTGGTCTTTAATGCARCATGTGTAAGAGAGCCCACAGTCCTCCCTCAAGGTTTGTGCTCCTTTTATCTGTTGCAGACTGTCTCTGTGGGGTGCATCTCTCTGTTCCGATTTATTTGTGAGCAGAGAGGAAGAGAGAAAGAAGGAGACTGAGGAGAGAGAGAGAGAGAGGAGGAAAGAATGAAAGAATGAAGGAAAGACAAAGAAAGAGGAAGAAAGAGAAGAAAGAGAGAGAAAAAAAACTGAGAGAGAGAGAGAAAGAAAAGGAGGAAGAAAGGAAG
>NW_026623287.1:2999928-3001118 GCF_030028575.1 Malurus melanocephalus
TTTTAAACAGAAAGCAGAGTTCAGTAAATAAAGATAAATGATTGTGCTCCTTGTCTGCAGACCCTGGAGCTAAACTGAACAGGCCTCTTATGGTTTGGACCTGCTTCATTGACTGTTCAGACAGCCCAGTAATACGACAGATGTACCCAGCCGTTCCCTCTTCCCCGCTGTCCATTAGATTATGTTCATTTTGTCTGAGATGCCATTATAAGTCTCAAGGTCAAATAAGTCACAGAGAAGAAAGAGGAGGACTAATTTTTTTTTCCCTGCYGCCCTCCCTGCATAAGGACTTATTCACAACTTGCAAAGCACATCGTCTTTTAAGGTGCACATACAGCTCAGCACAATTTATTGAAATAAAATGCAGGTGTAACATTCACCCGGAGGCCGTTCTGGCACGGCAGCAGAGGAGACTTCTCAAGAGTGATTTGGACTGCTTTCCTAAATTTCTAATGAATTATTTGTAAATAAAATACATTAAGGGGGAGCTTTCAAAAACAGGGAAAAAAAAAAGAAGGAAAAAAACCCACAACAAATGTGCTGGAAAGCAGACTGCCAGGTCTGAAGGCTTTTCAAGGGACACTGGACAAGTTATCACACTCTGAGCAGAGTGGATGAAATGTGGAGATGGAGGAAGAAACAGCAGCACTGATGTGAGAGTGCTATAGAGTCCTAAAACCCCAAACTTGTCAAAAATGCGGGAATTAATTTTATTCTTGGATACAGCAGGGTGCATGACATCCCAAAGTGGTCTTGGGTAGCAACCAGAGATCTGTATCGTGCCTGTAACAGTAGAACTAAATAATAATAAATCAGGGACTGAAATTCTCTTCTTTATGGAAATATTTCTGTTCTTTAAAGAAAATTAAAGAATGGTTACTGAAGAACCGTAAATAGGACTACCTATGCAGTTAACATGATTTTTGTTTTCCCAGAGTTTTCAACAAGTGGGAAGAAGACCATTTATTTCTGTTACAGTGCTGAAATAGAAAGCTCGAGTAATGAAATTTAGAGTTAGGAAAGAGACTTTTGTTTTGCTTTTCTAAAATAAGTTATATTTGCCTTTTTTATTGACTTTCACTGATAGCAAGCAGCGATACATTTGGGGAAACAGAAAAGATAAATATTATTTAGGGCTAACCATTCAATAGTCAGAACACCCATCAAAAAAAAAAAAAAAAAAAAAAAAA
>NW_026623287.1:3001128-3004080 GCF_030028575.1 Malurus melanocephalus
AAAAAAAAAAACAAATGAAAAATCAAAAACGCCACAAAAAACACCCCACAAAAAAACTATGACAATTTAAAGTTCTACAGCATTTTAATGGTCTCAAAATTAACTTATTTTCTATGTCTGGAAAGAAGAAAAGCACCGTAATTCAGATTTCACTCATCAGTCATCAAGGAATAGGGAGATTAAGGGACAGATCAAACCTGAAGCTGGTTGATTCTAGCAGAACCTGGAACTAATTCTGCTTCTCCTGTGTGTCACATTTAAATCCTTCTGTTGGACARTGTCCCCCTTCAGACTGAGGAGAAGGCAAACATGAGGCAAGCAAGGTGGATCCAGGACAGCTTTGAGTAATTTCACTTTTTAAAATGAAAATAATAGACARGTTTTTTTAAAGTACGTTCAGGAATTAATTTGTGAGGGCAAATTCTGATTAGGGGAACTGAAATTGACCCAAAATCACTTAGTGTTCAACAGTTCAAAACACCTGACTCTCCAAGCCTRGCCCTTTAGGAAATCAGAGTAAGAACCAGGCAAATACAAGGAGCACAGAGGCATTTGAGAAGTATAAATTACTATATTTAGATCAAACTTAAGCAACTTTTAAAGTCTACCAAGGTTCAGTTTTTATTTAAAAGAAAAAAAAGGGGGAGGATTGAAGTGGTTGCATTCCCAGAGAGAGAATTGGAAGCTGTGGCACGTAATTCTGCTCACTCCTCCTGTGCCTCCCAAGCGCACCCGGGCAGCGTGGGGAGGCTCAGCCCTGGCCTCGAGTTTGCCAGACACGAACCAGCTCTTGCCCAAAGCCCCATAACAGCACTCCTCTGTATTTTGAGCTAATAAGCCTTCCTTTGTTAGGACTGCACGAGCAAAGAAGCCTGAGGGAAGCAYGAGGAAGCGCTGAGAAACGGAGACGCTCCCCGAGGCCAGCCTGGCGCTCCGAAAACGCAAAAGGCAAAAGGAGCTGCTCTGCCCTTTCATAGGTTACCATGGCCATAACCCCCCGTGGTCTGGTCAAGACATTGCTCTTCCCCCTTTCAACTCCCCCTGGGAAGCCTTAACATTCATTTCTCTGCGAGGCTATTTTGGTCTCCGCAGTTACATGCTATGGTGATGAGAGCAGATTATTCCTTAGGGGAGCGAGGAAGGACCGCTTTGTAGACACTTTCCTCACCCTCTGCATGCAAGATTAAACACAAGTTGATATGAAGTATGCAGGGTTAGAAAGAATAGAGCCATAAGATTTTTAAAATATGAACCCAYTCAAGTGAAACATAGACTAAAGTCTTGCAAATGCATTTTTGAGTGTGCTGCATTACTTCCCCATYGAGAGTTCTCCACATGATCCCTTGAGATATGCGGTCCTCTGAAGCCTGTAAAATTATTCTAATCAGCATTTGCTTAGCACTTCAGAAGTTCTGGCAAACACAAGCTAATTAATTCTCACAGTTCCCCCAGAGAAGGAAGATCTCATTTTGTTGATGGTAGCACAGAGGCAAGGATAGTATAAGTGACATGCCCAAGGCCATATTTTGGGCTGGTGTCTGGCACAAAATTAGGATTTTGGGACTCTCCACCAAATCAGGCCAACCCAATGCTTTCACGACTCAAGAACATCAGATGCAACCCAAGGTATCTGATAAAATCAAATAACTTTGTAGTGCCTCCTGCTTGGCACTAAGTGAGTCTGACAGCATTTCTGCCTGCAGTTATTCAGAGGAAGATGTTTTTCTTTATCAGTTGCACTGGGAAGTTGTGCTCAAACTGGAGGAACTTAAAATGTAGAGATGTTTTAGCTGGGAGAACTATACCCATTACCTTTGCTTCAGGGCAAATCATGTGAAACAGAGTTTGAGAAGAAAATACTGGGAAAGACAGGTTATGTGTCATACTTTCTTTTGATCAGCTTCTGCTTTTTATATTTGTGAAAATAAATTGGGTGGGCTTTATGTTTTTCTCCTCCTGTTATGTGACGTAAATTACTGGAGCAAGAAGCAAAATGCACAGAAATTTAAAAAAAAAAAAAAAAACATCATCTTTCAGACTTGGGTTGGATGGGGATCTGAGCAGCTTGAAGATGTCCCTGCTCATTGCAGGAGGTGTGGAGTAGATGAACAGTAAAGTGACTTCTAGCACAAACCACTCCATGATTTTGGAATTTTGTGGAACCAGAAGGCATCCAGAGTGTGCAATGGAGGACTGGAGCTGTGAAAAACTGTGATGGGTCATTTTGCATAATGCATATCATATTATACCTAGGTCAGGATCATAAATTCCTGATTTTTAGAAATATTCAGAAATGTCAGAAAAGTAAACACAAAGTAAAGGTCCCMTCAAGATGATACCAAGTAAGAGGCATTAAAAACTGTTGGTTTATCATTTATTTTTTCCTGAAAAGACAGGAATAGACTGCTTAAAGTTTGTCCAGGAAATGGCTTTCCTGAGCTATTCCAACCTCCAACCCTTTTTTTCAAATAACTTTCACAATTTTGACTAAATAGGCATTGAGGCATTGCCCTTTGTGARTAGACAGTTGAGCAAAGATTATCCTCAGCGTAATATGTGTTAATAATTCCTCATTCTAGTGGCTCAATGTGACAAGTGATTCCTAGAGGAATCTCTAAGAACTGCATAAAAGTGTGGATGAGAGTGGTTAACCAGGCACTGAAGTTCCTAGGTAGGGAAAAACATATCACTTTTGGGAAAGGGAAAGGGAAAAGGGGAAAAGGAAAGTGGGAAAGGAAAAAGGAGAAAAGAGAAAGGGAAGGGAAATGGTAAATGGGAAATGGGGTAAGGCGAAGGGAAAATGAAATGATGAAAGGAGAAAGGAGAAGAAAGGAGAAAGGAGAAAGGAGAAAGGAGGAAGGAGGAAGGAGAAAGGAGAAAGGAGAAAGGAGAAAGGAGGAAGGAGAAAGGAGAAAGGAGAAAGGAGGAAGGAGAAAGGAGAAAGGAGAAAGG
>NW_026623287.1:3004922-3011394 GCF_030028575.1 Malurus melanocephalus
CTTGTTTGTTTTTTGTTTTCTCTCTTTTTTTCCCCTGGATACCCTGGGAAGATTACAAAATAACATTCTTACTCTTTAGTATTATTTTCCAACAGGAGTCAGACCTTGCTGAAATATGTGATGGGTGCTGTCTTGTAAAGGCTGTGGCTGGAATATGGGGACAGGGWATTCTGTGATGCATGAAACTGGAGCATCTTCAATACATGGGAGAACATGAGAGGAATTGGAAGCATTGCACTCATCCCCATGAATTTCCCATTCAAAATCATGTGGATGCTATCCCAGGGTCTGACAGACAAGGATTTCCTKCTCTCTGATGTTATCACTTTCTCAATTTCTTCTTCTTATCCGTACATATAACCCCAAAGAATTTCTCTGTCTCTTGTGATATTATTTCACCTTCATGATGTCACAGCTAATTACAAGTGGCATATGGGAGAAGCTGGATTTTGTAAGGATGATATTTTGCTGCAAGTGGCTGCCAGGAGGAAAGTCCAGCCAAACAGGGGAAATGAACTAAACAATTTTTCTTTCAGCAGGAGTGAATGGCATTTGATGGAAGCAAAACTTCAACAGACTCATATTAGGAACTGAAAAATGATCTATGTCTCAATCTTTTGAGCGAAAATTAACGTCAATGAATGCTTGATGCATAATAACTACACAGTGTTTTCTTCATTATGCCAGTAGTTTATGAATCCAAAGAGCTGCACTTACATCATGTAATTTGTTTTCCTAAGATGACTCGAAGAAGA
The DNA here is from genome assembly GCF_030028575.1 of Malurus melanocephalus. Lineage (NCBI taxonomy): Eukaryota > Metazoa > Chordata > Aves > Passeriformes > Maluridae > Malurus > Malurus melanocephalus. The sequence continues at coordinate 3,005,678 of NW_026623287.1, forward strand.
AAAATGTCAAGTAATTATATACTTGTTACTCTCAAGAATTTTCATTCCAGGCTCAAGATGAAGACTAATACAAGAATTTGGGAAATAGTCTATAATTTCTGTTACTTATTTGATGTGGTTTACCTTTATTGCTATGGGGTTTAAATTGATAATTCAATAGAATATTTATATTCTGTCTTGAGGTTGCTGCACTAATTCTATTAATTCCTGGAGTGACTACACGACATTCTGTTACAATCATTATTTTCTTTTTAATAGAACATAGCAACAGACAGCAAGTGATTCAGCATACGGTAGATTGTTCCATTTATTGAAAATCAAGATACTGTATTTGCTCTATTACAATAATGAAGTTGATGATTTCCAATCTGTTTAATAAACTGTTTCTGCATTTGAATATTTATATTAGATCAACCAGCTGGTGAGATCACATCAGTGTTTTTATTCAGAAATATATACCAATTATTAAGACTGAACATATTATTTTTTTTTTCCTCAGACAGGATTGCAGGATTTTTATGCCAATCCCACATAAAGCAAAAACTTAAGAGTTCAGCCTTAGCTTTTTAATTTTAAAGTTCCAACCACAGATATTTACAAAACTGCATTAGAAACATCCCTTGGGGAAACTGAGGCATAAGGTAATCATAGAGCAGATGTCAGAATGGACTTCCATCCTCTCTAACCTCCCATACCATYCTACATTTTCCCTTAATCTCTTGAACGATTGCTCTCAGTCGTGTGGTGTAAAAGGGGGTGGTGTGATGTGATGTCACCAAATCCATTCGCCCTTGACACGGTGCTGTTGATCATTATCGTGCCTTAGATCCATGGAAGCAGAACTGGAACCAGATGATCTTTAAGGTTCTCTTCCATCCCAAACCACTCTGTGATTCTGTGATTTTTTTGTGGGTATGTTGTCAGTAATTTGCAACCAGCTGCTGGTGACAAAATGTGTTAAAAATCGTGGTTCTTCCCTTCCTCCCAATGTTGGTGCTCCAACCCTTCCATCACCGACATCCACCTTGCCCTGCTGCTGATTCAGCTTGGCACAACCTCCTGTGCCATGGATCTGAGCATGGGACTGCTCCCACCRAGAAGTCTGGGATCTGAGACAGTGAAAACAAGGGCCAAAGAGGCAAAATTTTGTTGGTAGATGTAAATGGTTGGGTATGTGGGGTTTCCACCACTGAAGGATGGGCAGCCAGGTGTGCAAGAAGAGGATATGATTTGTTTTGTACAAATTTGCTAAACAAAAAAAGCTGCTGGCAGAGTAATGGTGAGTTTTCAGAAAGCAGCCAGAGGACTGGAGGCAGGGGGAAAATCTTATTACAGATGGATCCACAGAGAGAAATGGCAGAGCAGTGTTTTGGCCCTATTTCTGTGCCCTTTCCAAAGAAGCCTACGGACATGCAGAGGGATRGAATTGGCAGAGATCTAAAGAAACTTAATAGTGCTAGAGAAATTACTCCAAGAACCTACAGGATGCATTAGAAAGTTATTTCTTCTCCACAGGTTTCTTCGAACCATCTGAATAGRAGTATGTTTCATTGTATGTTTGATTTTACAGGGTGGTTAAAAAAATTATATGAGAAAGTTWGTAATTTTCTATGAAGCCCTATAGGATTTTTCCATAAGGGAAATATCTCTGTGTATCTAATACATGCAGAATATTATATTGCAAAAGAATTCCTAATGAAAAATTTAACTCTTGGTACTTCTTTAAGAACTAATGAGAGAAAGAGTGCTCAGGAAAATGTGCAAAGTACCCAGTAAAGTGCTACCCTGCATAACACTGTGACTTGGGGAAAGAAACAAAACAAAACAAAGGAAGCAGCCCGTGAAYATTTAAGAGTTGATCTTATGACTTATCTCTGTATTGACATTTTCAAGCTAAAAAACATTTGACTAAAGGAAAATGGCTAGTTCTCAGCAGCAACAGCAGCATTCTGCCAATTTCCTAGCCTAGAGGCAGCATGCAGAAAGAAGTAAGAGCAAATGATGTATACTTTGATGTAAGGTGTAACCTGGGGGGACTGCCAGCCAAAATGGGGGGAGGGAGATATGAAAAATTAAAATGGAACAGCAGAATAGGTCACTGCCTGTAGGATGAAGTTTAATCTCTCAGTACCATTAGTTTTAAGGAGGGAAGGATAATGGGGAGAGGGCACCAGAAAAACAAGTGGCTCCTCGTTCTGTTGGTTTAAAATTGTTTGTTTTAGACAGATTCAAGTAATTAAGGGGAAATGCAGTCTCTAGCTATAAGAGAGGCTGTTAAAGAAAGTTTGGCAAGGAAAAAAACAAAAGAAAAAAATAAAGTTCATTGTCTCAATTAGACAAGAAGTGTTTTCCTGGTGAAAACCACCCAAGAAAACCTGGAGGCAAAAGAGGGAACAGGCATAATCACAGTTACAGCTCAGAGACTCAGACTGAAGATCAATCTGGGGAAAAAAAAACCCACTGATTTATAGCTTCACAGACAAAGGCAAATGATGGGTTGTGTAAATCACATCAGACACAAATTTACCATTATTGCTATGCAAAACTAGGGAACACTGTCAAGATGKTGAGGCTGTTAATGGCAGCCCTAATCCTATGAAGAGTCAGCATGTGTAAATAAATCAACTGTCTTCAAAAATGCCTCACAGGTTTAAAGTTAAGCACATGCTTAAGTATCTGCAAGATGATAGCCCAAAAAAAACAAACAAGTTATGATCTCTTTTTCTAACTAGCAAATTAACAACCTCTCATTTTYATAGCAGAGTTGGCATCAGGGGATTGGGGTTTTCTCAGCCTATCACTGATAAAARTGTATTATCATAAAAACTAAATGGCTTGGGAAATCAGAAGATAGATACCAACAATTTTTTAAACTTGTCACTCATTTGTCACAGATTCCTGATGTGCCACACCCAACAGTCCATCTTAGACACTTGGAATCAGATTCCTCCTCACGCAGGAAGTGTTGACCTGCAGGGGAATAATGCAGAGTGTGYAATCCAAAGAGGGCAGGAGTAGACCCTGGGTGACCTGTGCTCTAGCACAGCTGAAGGACCACATTTCAGCCCCTTGCTGGAGCCTGAAAGGACGCTTTACAAAGATGTTGTCCTTCTCCCGCTTATGTGTGTCCTCAGGAGGAAGGAGATTGGTCTGGCTCTGCTTTGGAAGCCAACAGAAACTACCAGGTTCAGGGTTATGCTCACCCAGATGTTTTCTGGTGCTTTCCAAAGCTGCAGGATGGAGTGGCAGCCAGGAGCGTGGGACAAGGGCTGGAGAGAGGAGTTGAGAAAAGATTGTGCGGGTTTCAATGTATCCTGCTGTGAATCCTTGCAAGCCGTGGAGCATAAAGGTTTTCACTCAGGTATATCCAGATGAGCTTTTATGCTCCATAACATAACCTAAAGATCCTTTAGAATGAAAATAAAGAATCACCATCTTCATCTACCATTGTAACTCTGCTAAACCAGATCTGCTGGTGTCTTCTCACTGGTGACTGGTGGCAGAACCCAAGGGAATGGCCTGAAGCTGAACATGGGGAGGTTTAGGTTGGACGTTAGGTAAAGGTTCTTCACCCAAAGGGTGGCTGGTGCCAAACAAGTTCCCCAGGGCAGTGGTCRCAGCACCAGCCTGACARAGGCATTTGGACAATGTCCTCAGGCACATGGTGGGAATGTTGGGATAGTTGTGYTCAGGATGAGGATCTGGACTTCGGTGATCCTTGTGGGTCCCTTCCACCCCAGAATATTCCATCATTCTGTGATTCCATGCTCAGCTCTAGCATATTATAAAGGAAGGAACATCACTGACTGAAAGAAATACTTTAATTATCTCATCTACGGTGTTAAAGTGGCCTTGGAGCATYACAGAATTTGGGAGGGTTGATGCCCAGGAGGGAGGGTGTTAATGACACACTGACTAACAGTAACTGGATGAAAGGGCAGAAGATCTTTCTCCATTTGCTGCTGACCTAATTCAGGACTGATTTATTGTACACAATTAGTTTGCATTCAGTCCCTCTCCAAGCTGTGAGGCCAGACAATGGTGCTCCTTGCTGCACACACACTGCAAGAGAGCTCTTTGTTCAAGGACCAGTCAAGCTCTCCCAGTGAGGTGAGTGTTATTAAGGTTGTAAAGATCAAAGAAAAGGTGGTGGCAAACTCCTTCCTGTGCTGTCCGAGAAGTTTCTCTGTGCAAAGCTTTAATTGYCTTTCAGAGCAGATTCCTCAGGTAAAATTACAGTCGGCTTTCACACTTAACAAAGGAATTAACTCTTGCGTTGCAGCCTCTGCTKTGATAACGGGTGCTTTGTTTGCACTGCCAAAAAAAATCATGGTGCTTACCTGCTCAGTATTTTTCTCAGTGTATGAACATCAAATGTTATCCTCTGCCTGTCTGAAGGGTTTCAAAGTCCTTTCCAAATTTACTCTCCGAGATGTCCTTGTGATTATCAGCAATCAAAATGAGGCAGTGTGTGGTTTATGYCATAGAAGCTTTTCTTGCAACACAGATCATGAGATCAAGGAGCTCTGCTGGTTTTGCCCTCACCACCACTCRTTTTGCTGTTCCATCTGTAGGACGGGGTCAGGCATCCCAGCCTGGCTGCAATCATCGCTGCAAACCCAGAACAGAGCCGAGCACAGGTGCCTGCTGCCACCAACAACTTGCAGCACACCCTCGTAGGTTTATCCACATCTTTAGACTCACCTGACTGAAAGAGGAGAGACAACAGATGGAGGCTGCAAACAGATGGARAAGCACAAACTAGCGCTGAGACAATCATGCTAATTGTAATGGGCAAAATGAGCAGCACGCTGGGTGCCTTGCCATGGCCATTACCCCGCACCATCAGCAGGGAAACAAAGGCACGGGAGAGCAGCCTGAGCAGGGCTGCAAGGCTGTGCAGGCTCAGGATGCTTCGTTTCAGGGTCTTTTCGATGCCTAACAACACCAGCAATATCAGGGGGCCCTATAAACCAGTGGGAAGAGGCAAGCAGCTCCAGAGAGGGGTGGATTATTAAACAGAAACATTAAAATAAAAGTGTGTTCCAGARGTGTTTCTCTAGTCTGTCGGTGGTSCTGAGCAGTYAKMCASGCAAGCAGACAGTTCTTCCTGTCTRCMTGYATATTTTAAGGGCTAATTTTTAGTAAAACAAAACCAATCAAGSCAAAAAATTAAGACCAACAGCTGCCAGTACCTGATCCTCTTCGCAACTCTGCAAACAGGYACTTGAAAAAGCTGTTGAGGCAATTTGGAGTAAACCTTACAAAACAGAGAATAAAGCTAAGGAAAGAAATGTCACTCCTTCAGCCATTCCATGGGCAAAGGAGATTGATAGGAATTGTGGTACTCATACACACACATACACGCACACACACATACACACACACACATACATTTATATCTTTCCAATTAAGAAGGAAAAATATAGAATCTGCTGGGTTGAACAGGAGCACTAGTGAATTATCTAGTCCATCCTTTTGCCTGGGGCAAGACTGATTTAATTATCTCTAACACTTCTCTGATGGATGAGTGTCAAACCTTCCCTTGACTATCTCCAATGAAGGTGATCTGACTACCTCCCTTGGGTGACTTGCTTCATTGCCTTAAATGTACTAATAGTTATGAAGTTTTCCATAACAGTCAACCTAAATATTCAGTGCTTCATTTAGAACCTATCACTCCTCTTTTTTTTTTTTTTTTTTTTTTTTTTTTTTTT
>NW_026623287.1:3011444-3016674 GCF_030028575.1 Malurus melanocephalus
AACTGACTAATGAGGATAATTGGTTCCTCTCCTTTTCCAGGGACAAGCCTTTATGTGTTTATGGACATTCATCATGACTCCCTTTAGTCTTTTCCTCTCCAGACAGGACGTGCCTGGTTGTCTGAAACTTCAGTGGTGAGGAGCCCGAGGCAGAAAGATGAACGTGTTGGGAAAGGCAGAAATACRGGCATTTTTTAAGGTAACGAAGAATACCAGGCATTTTGCATTGCCAGAGATTCAACAGCTCTCACAAACATGAGGAGTGTGATGCCAAACTGGGGAATATAATGTTAAAACTAAAATGAGCCACAAATGCAAAATAAGCATGGGCCTGCATGGGAAACCACATGAAGGAATCTGCCAGAGGATGGCACAAACAAGAGTTCCACCACACCCCATAACCATGAAGACAGGGAWCTGTTCCTCAACCTCATAAGCAGCAAGCTGAAGAGCAAAAGTGAATTGCCAAGGATATGTTCCCAACACAAATAAAGTTTGTATATCTAAGACTAGTCACTTTGTGACCCTTCCACCAGTTAGAATTTACCCCGTCCTCTCCTCATCTCTGATTTAATTTTGAAGAGCAGACAGTAGGTTCTTCACAAAGAGCTTTTTAAAAGGTTAGAAGGGGAGAGGGACACCAATAAAGCCTCCTTTGTATTTTACTCTGCCATGAGGGTTAGCCGTCCCTCAGCCTATTCAGTCTGAAATGGCATCAACACTCCACAGAGACCAATTCATTYTCCTGTTCCTGAAGTGCAAACAATTCATAGAATAAAACAGCACCAGAAAGCAAGAGGAAAATCTCTGTGGGGCTGCCAAGAGTCTCGCTACTTGCAGTGAAATCACCAGACTTCAAAACAGGAAGGAAGGGGGGTTAACTCAGGCCCTGATGAATGGTTCAGGCACTGGGCATGGAACTGTCTCAGAGGTATTTAGAGAATCAGTACATCTACAGCACAGARCCTGCTGCAGTCCTTATTGTGTCCCTCACTGTGGTTTTTTTCACTGCTTCATGGGATGGTAAATTTAGGTAAAGTGAGAGTGAGACCCAAATTTTCAGGACTTTCTCTGATTTCACAAAGTTTTGGGCAATCAGTGGTACTCAGGCTCTCAAGCACTTGAGAAGCTGAACTCTAGCCAGAAAAAGCTCTGGAAAAGCTTTCTACTGTAACTTAAATTATTTCCACTTTCTCAGACTCTCCTTTTAGCAAGCTACCACTCCCACATCATCACCAGCTGAAAGAAAAATGTGCTTACATCTCCAACATCCCCACATGAAACTCTACAGCTTAACTGAAACAATCACAAAGACTGGGGAGGAACTTTTCAAAAAAAGGGRAATCACATCATCTGACATGGGGCTGCCTGCACCCTCTGACACATAGCAATAACGGTGCTTCCTCCTATCTTTGGTTTTTCATGTTTCTGAAAGCCATACTGAAGAACACCCCACTGAAAGAGGTCTTACAACCAGTGGTCTTATGCAGAACAAGGCAATGTTTTGGCCAGGGGTGCATGGCTGCCTCTGACAAAGCTGAGCTCTCAAACTCTGCTGTTTTCACCCTGTCAGGATCCCTTCCTTAGCTCCATATCTCTTCCCAAGTCTCATATTCTGTGACTCTGCTGACATGGGACTGGTTCAGAGTAGATCACAGGATGGCTAAATACCAGTGTGAGTGTATTTTCAGCTGCCAGAAACAGGATGCCACAGAGATGACAACTGAAGCCAGGTGTTCCTGGTCCCTCATCAGCCTCTGGGTTCTGCATTCCTTTGCCACAAAACCAATGTCTGCCCCTGTCCGTGCTTTCACTTCCAGAAATAAAACTGCTCTTTTGAAGAGGGTCTGGGGCAAGCTAAGAAAATGAATCCTCTGCCTTATCAGAGGCTATAAATGGCTGCTGGGAAGTCTTGGGAGATTACCTACCGGCTGGATACCGCAGCTTCGTTCTGAAGAAGCAGCACTTGACTGTTGACATTTGTTATTAATGTTGAAGAGCAAAATGCCTGTGGTATTTTTATTTGGTATTTGTGTATCCCTAATGCCTCRTCTGCTGCATCCTGGGCCCTGTCCTGCTCTCGCTGACGTCAATAAGGGTCTTGCCAACAGAAAGGAGGCTCCCCATTGGCTGTTTCTCCAAACACTCCATGAATCTACTCTTATTTCTCAAGGTTTATCTGATTATGATTGGGAAAATAATTTTCTTGGGTTGGCATTCGCAATGCCCTGTCTTTATTGAGTCTGGGTCAGGAACAAAGCGTTGTTTCAGGTCTTGCCTTGCCTTGTAATGAAGGACATTAAGTGGTGTTAATATCWTCTTTTCTAAGACTTTTAGATATAAATTTGAGTACATGGGAATTCTTTTGACAGTGCAGGCAGATACAGTCTCCACGGTCTTTCTTAGCTAGATCCTTTACCTAGGTGTCTTCCCATTCCCCCCCTGGAGAGAGAAGGATGATGTGTCATTAAGACAAGTCACACAGATTTTTTTTATTAAAAACTCTTTCACCACTGTGGTGTTTGAAAGYTTGAGCAAGAACATCAGCTAAAACATATGACCTGGATGAGTCAATACTAAGAAAAAAAAAAAAAATGTCATGAAAATGGGAAAGAAGCTTTCAGACTCCAAAGACTTGTGAAATGGAATTTTCTTTCTAAAAAAGTGAGTGAAATGATGGGAAAAGGTGACAGACAAGTAGCTCTGCAGGCAGATGTTCCCTGCTAGTCCCCAAGCACGACTAGAAGGGGGAGCAGTTGAACATTTTTCTGTGGGACTGCGTGACCTGAGGGCTTTCACTTTGCTCAGAAATGTCAGTACCTGATGAGTATTTTACCTTTTAATCATAAGTTTTGGCTTCTTCCAGGGACTGCCCACTCATGGCAGTGAGGACCAAATGGTGGAAATTTGGAGAAAGCAGAGACCCATGAAGATCACCAACCATTTGGTAGAAATTTCCTTGAAGTCTACTCATRTCTGTGTTCATTTATGAGGGATTTACTTCACTAATTGATAAACGTTCCCTTACAGAGGGTAAAACATGTTGTGGGATACAAAATACCCAGGAAGGAGAATATACAGAATAATACAGAATACAAAGGAAGGAGAGAAACTCTCTGGCCCATAAAACTGCATCTGAACTCCAGAGTATCCAGGTTTGGTTCTTAGATAATTAACTCAGGTTCCTCCAGTGATCTTGTACCTTTGCTTCTCTCACTCATTGTTCATCATCTGAATAGTGAGGATGGCAGCTCCTCTGATACCTTGCAGACTCGGGCTGTAACAAAATCATGTGTCACTGGCAATAAAATTTACCATAAGGAGCATTTTATCTTGGATTTATCATACCTGGATTTCTCAGTCATCTTCTTACATTTTCTCGATCAAACATTATTGTATTTCATTGGCTCAGTGAACGAACCCACATTTCATCCATGTGATGTCCACAGCTTTTTTAGATCTGTCTTAAAAGCCAATGAGTTAAGGTTTGGGGACACTTGCATGAGCTTCATCATTTAGCAATGTTCATTCTCAGGTCAGCCCAAGGCTTTCCCATGCTCACAAAACCCTCAGTCCATGACCATTTGTTAATGGAATACAATGAGTACTTTTAATTGTTTGGAGTGCCTCACAGAGTCACATCCCCACAAATAAGTAGGACTTCTGAATGTTCCTTTTTCCTTCTAAAAACTTTGAAATAAACCAAGGGCCAAGCACCCCAGCTTAATCTGATCTTAACTGCCAGCAAACATTAATGCTGCCCCCAAACACCTTCAAATGGCACAGACATTTTATTTTGGTGCCAGCCCAACACCATGTCCACCCTCACAGTCATTTTGAGTCTTCATCATCTCTGTCATTCTTGCAGCTGCTGGAAATCTCTTGGATCTCTACAGCAATTCGGAGTTTGTCATTTCCTTACTTGCTCAGATGCTTTCCTATAATCTCCCTTCCAGATATGTCAATCAACAAGACAACCAACACAAAGTTTTTTTGCCCTCTAAATCTATTTTAGCCTCTCTCAAGCTTAGTTTTACTTGTATATTAATTTAACACATCTGGGGGATTTCTGATGTGTGGATAGAACAACATATTTTTCTGGTTTTTTTTYCCCCACTATCCAGCTTGCCCTTGTTTTTCCCCTTTGATGTGTAATAATGAGGTGGCACAGGGGAAATGTCTTTAATCAATTGCAGAAACTTATAGCACTATCAGGATTGCATGTATCTCAAAACACTTTATCACTGTCTCTTTCCAGCGTTCATAATTCTGATGTATCTGGTGTTCCGGTGTCATGTCATTCTATTACATTAAACAATCTAACATAACAACTGAACGCAGTGAAATGATGAAATGCTGGCCTGCTTCAGAAAATGTAAAAAAATAATACACTTGYTTTCATCTGGGAAAGGTGCTATTAGTTCATTCTGTGGTTTCACATGATTAGAGGGAGAGCTAGACAAGCGGGTGGGCAGGCAGAGTAAACAGGAGCACGCTGTATTTGGGGAAACACAGCTCAGGTTGTCCCTTTGGACACACAAATAGAAGCAGAAAGATTTCTTGTCTTTTGTTGATGACAAATAAGATGGGAGATCAGAAAAAACCTTACTTCATATCTCTGTTTCCCATTTTTTTAAATTTGTATAATAATATGTTTTATATTTTTTCCAAAAGCAGTAGCTCCTTCAAATCATCAAACCCACCTTATGCATTTATTTGTGCTGTGTCTGGCCTTACTTTAGATATGTTCCCAATGAAAGTGATTTTACTGCAGTCAGAAGTCCAACCATAACTCACCCAGCCACCTTGAGTTAGTTTTGATTTAGCTGGCAGTGTAGCTCTGYATGTCAGAGCTCAGCTGCACTACAGTCACGGTATTTATCTCCCCCCTTTTCCCTTCTCTGGCAAGGTTTATAGCCCACACCAAACCTCCAGCTAGCATGGCTACATGGCTGCTGTGGCTKATAGCCACTTCCAAGCTTGCCCAGAGCTGCAAAACTTCCAACCACACCTTTGTCTGCAGAGGAAACGTGCAAAAATGGCCTTGGCATAATTTAATTCTCAACATAAACATTGCACACAGGCAGGTTCTACATGTGGGTTTATATGCAGATAGCCATTCACATAGCTGGCAGCGGTGAATCCAGAAAATTTCAGGAATGCCATCAGGCAGGAGAGAGGGTTGTGTTTGATGTGATAAACTTCTGTCAAAAGTTTATGTGTACTGTGT
>NW_026623287.1:3016724-3036243 GCF_030028575.1 Malurus melanocephalus
AAACAAAACAGTAGAGACAAAAAATTATCCATGCAAAAATTATGCATGTAGAAATTATCCATGTAAAAATTTTTATCATTCTAATTGTTGTTTCCTAATTGTTAAACAAATCAGCTCTGTCTGTTGAGTCAAAAATCTCATCTGATCACACTTCCACCCATATTCACACTCCTTTTCTCTTTCCTGCCATATTCCAGCCACATTAACACAACAGCAGTCCACAGCCACTTCTTTGTTAACCTTCTGTGTCTCCTCACCGTGACTTGGTACATGGCACACTTTGTTGGCACTGGTTTGGAAAAATCACCCTGGAAGTCCTAAGAGGACAAATGGAACTATCTGAGAAGGGTAAAAAAGGCTTTGCAGTACCTGAAGGGGGCCCACAGGGAAGCCAGAGAGGACCTCTCAGCCAGGAACTGTAGTGATAGGACAATGGAGAATGTGTAAAAATTAAAAGAGGGGAAATCTAGGTTAGATATTACAAACAAATTTTTCATTGTGAGGGTGGTGGGACACTGGAACAGSTTGCCCAGGGAGGCCGCAGATACCCCAGCCCTGGTGATGTTCAAAGCCAGATTGAACAAGGCTCTGGGCAAACTGGGCTTGYGGAAGGCGTTCCTGCCCATGGCAGATGGGGTTGGGACTGGATGACCTTTAAGGGCCATTCCAACCCTTAATATCTTAGGATTCTGTGACTTTACCTTCCCTCCTCCAGAGGATGCATCTAGGATCTTTGAGACATTTCCAACTGAGAATAATTAATAATTAAACAATTATCCCTTATAAAACTGGTAATCAGAACTGGTCTGGGATAGACTGCACTATCTGTAATCATAACTTGGGGCATTTATCTCTGGGTTGGAAGAGACAGGGATCACAAATATTGATGCTGTTTGGTTGTCGATGGCTCCTTTTCCCATGGACTCCATGGTGGGATAAATGAGGTCAAGCAGACCGAGTGTCATGGGCTCAGAGTGTGAGTGACTWATGAAAGAATGGAGTTATTGATTCACACTGGGCAGGAGTAATTTTTGTGTTAAAACCTTGGCATCCCCATCCCTTGAAAAGCCAGTTGCACTGTGTCATCCAAGAGTGTCTGATGTGCTGCTGAGAGCATGCCAGATGACAGTCACTCAGAGGACTGTATCTTTCCAAAAAAAAAAAAAAAAATTAAATGATTTTATGGATTTAGTAATACATATATAAAAATATATATACCATATAGGAGATTTGCTGCATTAGCAGCAGCAACTGATTTCTAGCAATCTTATCTYTGGGTCATCTTTCATGTATATGTACATACAATACCAATTACACTCCATAACACTTGAAATAGGACCAGTAAATGCATGTGTAATTCATCAATGAAACGACACAGATTTTTCTAGTGATGCTTGACCCTATATTTTTCTTTCCTCCTTCTGCTTCTATTGTGTTCATTCATCATGTTATAGATCCATTCAAATCATAAACTCTTGAGGGTAAGATTTGTGTCCTTAATTTGTTTCTGAAAAACCTTGGTTACTATTATATACATAATAAAGAACAGCACTTTTCCCCAAATCTGTGTAACCCTCAATGCAAACAAAACCAAGGTCATTCACCTGTCTGAAACCAAGTCATTGCAGCACAGTGGCCAAGCTACGATGACTAAACTGGCAATCAGACTTAAAAACTCCAGCATGGGGGGTGAACAGCACAGAGMCAAAGCTCTGTAAGTGATGTAGTATTTTAATCACTTGTGCTCAGACATTAAATAACTCCGCAATATAATTCACCAGTAAATGTCTCAGACCTATAAAAATTTCAAAGAGCTTAAGCCCCACTGATTTCTATGACTAAGAAGAYAGAATATCTTGCGGATGGAGATCTACAGCTGAAGGCTGCAAACTTGGTACTCTAAATAYGCAGAAGGAGTGGGTATTTGGTGCGACATTCTGGCACACTTGGGTGGAGAAGCCCTGGGTTTATTTTGATTTAATACCTTTGTGGGTGAGAACAGAACTAACATTGCCCATTTTGACCAAACAGGAGGGAAAGGTGTCTGTGCAAAGCTTTAGCGCTTTCATACACAAAATACCCTGATGCAATTCCAACAGCTCATCACCCCAGAACTGCTCACCCCAGAATCTTCCAGAGGAAATAGCTGGCAAAGGGTGAAAGGATGAGGCTCAAGAAAGAAGGTGACAGGAAGAAGCTTTCCCTTTGGTTTTGTAAGGACCATGCATCTCTTTCTTAACTTTCTGTCAAGGATCATGTCTCCTCCTACACAGAGAAATTCTGCTCAGCACTMTGGTTTGCCACTTTTTTAATCAACAGTCACTTGTGAAACTAATAACCAAAATCTTTCCCCTTGAAACTGTAGTAAAATGAGGTGGCTGTGAGGCATGGGTGTGGGATAACTCTTCAAAGCTTTGATATAAAGCTCTGCAGCAAGAGGTTTTGCCTTYCCCATGGCCTACTCAGACCTTCTTTAACTACCTGGAAGCTGAAATAAGGGAGTAAAATAGGGACAGAAGAATAAAGAAAGTGGCTGAGGCATATTTCCTAAAAATATATATAAAAAAAATCTGCTAAAATTAGAAGCTAGTATGTTTTGAGGTTTGGTTTTTTTTGKTTTTTTTTTCATCCTTTATCAGGCTTATACAGGATTGGCAACCTGAAGTGAAGTCATATCGGGTATCTTGTTAATCATTCCTGTCACAGATAACGTGTCACACCATTCGCTGAGTCTCCACATGGGTTAAATTAACAAACAAGCAAGGAGACAAACATTGAAACAAAATAAATGAGCAAAGCATGAGCTGAAAATAGGCTGTGTTAAGGCAATAATATTTTCTTTATGGTATCACAATTCATTGACAGCTACTGAATTTCCTCAGCCTAACAACCCTGACTTTGCCATACCATTGAAACAACCAGAAAGGATAGTAAAGACAAACAGACAGCTGTACCAACAGGAAATGGACAGATATTATGTACATTTTGATGTATGAGTTAAGAAAACAACAGTACACATACACCCAAACAATCCGGGACAAATTGAAAAAAATACAGGTTTTGTTTACAAAAAACCCAGAAAATATACCCATCAGCTTTACAGAATAGTCACGATGACAGTGAAAGGATCTCATTTCTCTGATTCTTCCTGGGATGACTTTTGCTCACTTTTTTTTTTGCCATTAGCTAGTGCCCAACATGATGAGCCAGTTACAAACTCTTTATACAGCTAAGAGAACACTTAGATGACTTGGTAACGAACAATATAGGGTGGTGGCTCTCCCCCTCTTTCCCTCTCTTTCTCTCTGACTCATTTTCAGGATTTCTTGTCTGACCTTGTTGGACAAATTTTATATCTCCACCGTGGAAGGTTACAAGACATCAGGGCTTTTAATTCCAAGTGCAGCGTTTCCTCACCCYACCAAAGTTAGCTGGCAGTTCCAAGAAATAAATGACTTTTGCTGGGCTCTTAAATAATACGATTTGCATGCTTGAAATGAGATCACCAAAGTAATTGTAGAATATTGCTTGCCATTACAGTCATTAAAAACAGGCAGATGTAGGATCATTCTCATGGAAAACTTTCCTGCTGGGTTTTCATGGAGATAAGTGCACAAAATCCACTTCTGAAAAGATGTTGAATAGAATGAATTTGCCATTCACTGACTGTCTGATGATGATTTGCTTGTTAATTGAGAGTTTAGGCTTTAGAGAAACCTTAACAAATGTGATTGCTAAATTCTGGAGGTTGCCTCCCTYTTTGCAAGCCATGTTTACAGCTATAAATTCTTCTTTCATTGTATGGCATTTTAGTAGAGATTTGTCAGTGGGGAAATACAACATTACTCATTTTTATGGAGGGACTTCCAAAGGTATTTTCAACTTCATTGCATGGCAAGAATGTGTTAATTTAATTCATAAAGGTGTTTAACTYTGTGCTTAATTTTAAGCACAAGCTTAAATCTTAATGTCTTAGAGACTTCAGCAAGTGATTAAATGTGAGCAATGTTTTCCCATGCAAAAGCATCCTAAAAACCTGTGTCACAAGCAGCTAATTATTTATCTTTGTGGGGGGAGATACAGGCAGACAGGGATGCACATCAATAACTAAACTTGGCCACAGAATATTTAACCAAAAATCTGATCAGTGTTATGTCTGGGAACGAACTGCCTGATACAGAATCCCAAAATGGTTTGGATTGGAAGGGACCTTAAGGATTATTCAGTTCTAACTCCCCTCGCCCCCGCTTCTACTAGCCCAGATTGCTCCCAGTGCCTTCCAACCTGGCCTTGGACACTTCCAGGGATGGGGCAGCCACAGTTTCTCCGGGCACCTTGTGCCAGGGCCTCACCTCCCTCACAGGGAAAACATTTCTGCCCAGTATCTCCTTCAAAGATATTTGAGCAAAGAAAGAAAATTACAATTGGAATTAATTGTGCTGGAGATTCAAAGATTCAAATCCCCAAAATAACTGTTTAAAGCTGGGAAACTGGTATTTACTGGAGAGCACCTCTTTAAAGAGCCTTTCCAACCCAGCAGGAGAAGGAGCCGTGGGCTGGTTCTGGCATTGCTTTGCTCCCTCCAAAATCTGCTGCGTGCAGTGGAGGCAGAGTGGCTGGGTCCCCACCCCACACCAGCCTTGGGTCCAGCAACAGGCTCAGGAGTCCTCTAAGCTCCCTCCTGGCCTCAAAAACCTTTCCAGCTCTGGAAGAGGGAGATGAGGTTTGGAAGATATGCCCATAAGGTACCACATGTCCCAGCACAGCAGAGATTGATGAAAGCAGGGAAAGGTCACGCAAAAGTAGAGGGTTAGCAGAGGCAAAACTGCTGGATTTCTTGGCAAATTCATCTCTTCATCCCTCTCCTTTTGTAAAAGAGGGAACTAATTTGTGAGCTACAGCACCACATGTCCCAGGGTGCAGCCTCCACTGCAGAATCTCTCCTCACCACTGGCTGCAGGACAAGCTCAGGACCTGGATTTTCTCTAGGATTTATGGGCACAAATTCTGCCTAACGGTGACTTTCCTGCTCCTGCTTGTTTTTTTGAGATGGAGAAACTGAGTCTCAGGGAGCTGAAACAGCTCACCCAAGGTCAGTAAAAAAGACAGAAGCAGAACCCAGGAGTCCTGCTTGCCCCTTCCCTCTGCTGTAACCACTAAATCCCCCAATCAATAATGAATCTGTTACAGCAGTCTCATATTATACCTAATGTCAGGGGGAGGAAAAAAAAGAAGAAGAAAAAGGGAAGAGAAAAAGTTGTAATAAAAGCACATAGGATAGAGATACACATTTCTCTTTAGAGCAATAAATCTTTCCAAAAGGAAGTTGGTTAAAATTCTTTACGTTAAAAAAATGAGGTCCACAGGGACTCCAAATTTCAGTTCGATTTTTAGCTGAGGCATTTTTTTTCTTTATCAAACACTTGGTGCTGTAATGTGATAAGGGCCCCATGCAGACCATAAAACTAATTTATCATCTGTAAGGTGTACAAAGAAAATGGTAACTGCCTGCTTGTCTGCTTGACATATGAGGTCATTTTTGCCGCTAGCTTTCTAATACTGAGCAATTTTATCAGCTATTTATATACATTAATTGTAGGCACCCATATGTTCACCGTTGTATTTAATAATGCATTGCATTGAATATGCATTCCTTAAGTTTTAGCATGCCGTGTGCATCTTTTATTTAACTGTTTGGTTTGCCTATTAAAGCCCATTATTCAGCTCTGCCGTGTAACCCTTCCTCTCTCCAAGGRGCTGATATTTCTTTAAATCCTGCTYRCCACGTTGAAAGTCAGTGGTGTGAACAAGGCCACCTCTCCGGTCCCGAAGGAATAGCAGCAAAACAAGCAAAATCGGGGCCATGGTCCACTTAATAATACTAAACAAAAAGGATTATTCAATGAGTCTCTTTCCTCGAGGGACAGAAGGGTGTTCATGCACACAGACGTGCCTCTCTATCAATATGGGAAGGGAATTAAACAAAGCTCTGATCCTGACGCCAGCTTGAGCTACACCCGAGCTCCCATCGGTGGAAATGAGGGCAGGAGCTGGGCTAAGCACGTAAAACACCACAAATACCACTGCCCTCCTCTGAAAGGTGGCTGTGGGAGGAGGGAGAGTTTGCCCTCTGACATGGGCCCCTGCTTGGGTCCAGAGCCACGTCATATTTTATACTCATGAGCTCTGGAGCATCCTAACCTGTGCTGACAACTCTCCCTGAAAAGAAGTGGAGATCAGGGGAGAAAAATCCATTTGTAGACAGCAGTTCTGGGAGGGATTGTTTCTTCTGAAAAGCCCCTTTCTCTAGTGCAGATGCTTGGTTTTCCCTTCCATGTTCCTGCACAATTCTGATATTCTTTTGTGTCTATAGCAGCAGCAAATATTACAGACATTYCCCAATTCTGTGAAGCTGGATGGAGCATCAGGAAGGGAAGGACTGCCCATTCCCCCACATCATAACTTGGAAAATGAGAGCTACACACATGTAGTGGGAGAAAAAGACCTTATCCTGAATAAAACCTTTGAAAAATCAGGGGCCTTCATTCTTGTAAGAAGCCCATACCTGTTTCACAGATTCAAAACTTCCCAGCAGCTGCTTTTATCAAAATGGTGCTCTGAGTAGCACATCCTAAACTGGGTAGAGAAAATCTGCATTGCTGCCTTTTCAGTGCAGGAGGAGAAGCCCTCAATCYTGTATCCTATGCACTGTGCTGCCATCAGATAAAAGGAGCTGTTGCTGGCCTCAGAGATGTACTCTGATGCTTTCTACAGATCTGGATTTTAATCTCCTGCTCGTATTTCCAAGGAGAAAARGAATACTATATATTGACAAACACCAGTTTTCAGGCAGAAACAGATTCCATATGGCATTCAAAAACATGTCAAGAAAAACATTTGGGGGAAAAAAGTTTAGTCTTTATGATTTATACTTTGTTGCCTTCCTTCAAGTCCTCTTAAACCTGAAAACCCAAAGTTGCTCTTTAAAAACTTCACAAATTACATCTCAATAGGAATTGAATTTCCCAAAGGCTAAACTTCCAGGTTTTGTTTTTGAAGAGAAGATTCTCTAGCAATTTTGGCTGTCTTTTTAAGAGGTTTTTATTGTCTTCCACTAGGTAGTGAAAAGCCTAAGCGGAGTTCGCGGGCAACAGGTCTGAAACAGCAGAGATGGTTTTTGACAGCTGAGCACAGCGCTGATCTTTCCCAGAGACCACAAAAAGAGCTCGAGAGTGCCTCAGAGCTGCRCCAGCCTTCAGCCTCGTACGTCAAATTCCAGCAAACCTCTGGCTCAGGTCTGTGTGTGATTAAATGATGAAGAGGAACATTCTCCTCGAGGCGTTCTGTTTAGTGTGTTAAAGGGCTTTTCATCTAAATATTTTTTTCTGTTTGTTTGTTTCGGTGTCCGTGAAAGGTGCTGACAGCCTCTGTCTCCCTGCAGARCGTCTGGAAAAGCTTCCAGCCTGCACTGGCCCATCTATGTTTCTCAGCACGATGCACAGATATCCTCTCTGTGGAGAAAAAGATATTCTGGACGCTGTGCAAGCACAGCATCCATCCTTGGGTAATTATACTGAGCAGTGATATAGCACATTTCACACCCAGATCTGAGAGCAYGTTAGGAACAAGCACCGGGATTCACTTGGAAAACAGAGGAATGGGAAGGGAAATGCCATCAGAGCAGCAGAGCTGGGCAGAGCTGGGCAAAGCTGGCCAAGGCATTGTTTAATCCTCCCTGAATTTTAACCCCTCGTCAAATTTGCCCTGGTTCTAGCAAGGATTTAACTCAAATTTCCCTTCTCTTTTGCTGGAACTAAGTTTCACCCACACCCATGAAGCGAGCCTTGTGAGTCAGGGTTTATTCTGCGTCCCCACAGATCTCACAGGACCTTCCTGACTCAAAGATCCCCTCAGCTGTCACCTTCTCTCCCTCACTTGTGCAAGTGGACRTGCACCCCTCTTCACTACTCTGTGCCCTCACCTTTCATCCCAAGTGCTGGAATTTAGGAGCAAAGCAGCCCTGGCTCTCCTGCATAAAGCCTGAACTGAAATCTCTGCCACAACCTCGCTGTGTCCCAGAAAGCAATCTACAAGATGAGCACMATAAATAACTGTTAAGAGGATTCTGCAGTGTTTTTTAGGTAGGGAGTAATGAGAAGTCAGCATTGGGTGTCTTTAAGTATGATGAATCTTTAACAATGGCTGGGTTAAAAATTGTTAGGAGGAAGAAGAAAAAAGCACTGTTTGTCTCTCCCAAGCTGCCAACACCAATAACAACAACCAGGCTGAGCAGAAATGTTCAGGAGATGGTGCATTTCAACACAATACCCCGAAAGAAAGGGGCACCCTCACGGTTTAGTCAACTAGTTCAATTACAGGAAACCTAGAAATTTCTTGGTTCCCCCAAAATACATCCTCCAAATGCAAAACCAATATTTTTTTACTCATTTCATTCTTTTCATCCTCCTTCTCCTGACTCCTTGTCACATACAATTTTCTAGATGTCATGTACATATAACCAACAGCAGCCTACCTAATTGTATTGATGCTTTGACCTCTGTCCCTAAAYGATCAATTAAAGGGCCTGAAGGGACAGAGGACAAGATTAGAGTGAAGGGCAAGGCCTAAAAAGCCCCTCTCTCCCCTCTAAGGCAGAAGGGCAGCTTCTTTATCATATGATCTCGTTGTTGCTCCAGCCCCATTACCTCTCCCTACCTTCAGCACTAAGGTCTTCTGCAGAAGTATTGATCATGTCTTAAATCCTGCTGCACACACAGAACCAGACTGGTGAGCCAACTGTGATGAATTCTTGATGTTTTAAATCAAATTTATAGGATCTGTCTGCACCCTTCAGCCTAGCCCTGCCTCTGACTGTCGTGATGCTGTGGTCAGGGATATTGCTGGGGATTTAACACTTTGGCCATTCCAGACACCTTCTGTTACGAAAGGTGAGGATTTGATTGGTGTCAATCATTTTCCAACCTGTCACACGGAGTTCTCAGCCAGTAAACATTTTAAAGACTGTCTTAATGAACTGGCTCTGCTCCTGTTGTCACCTGTCACTTCCAGCTCACTGCCAGCTCACTGCCACTCTGGTCCCCTTCTTTTGTGGCTTTTCTTGCCTTCTCCTTCCSCTATTTCAATCCAAATATAACCCCTTTTCGACTTTCCAGTCATTTTCTGACACATCCCATTTCTGAAATCTCCAACCCCTTGCTGACAAATGAGGAGGTAACCCCAATATCTTGGAGCAGCAGGGGCTCTCCCCAGACAATTTCTCTATACATAGGCTGCTCTTCTCTGTGAAGATCCCCAGCATTTTGGCAGAAGTGTCCCCAGTAAAGGGGCAATTATTTTTTTTTTAAGGTTAAAACTAGCATGGGGAAAAAAGGTCGTCCAGGTAGCTTTCTAATGCCTTAGTTCACCATTAACTATCACCTTGGATGATCAGTGACTGAAAAAGTGATTTCCCAAGGTAAAAGTTAGCAGGCAGATATCTTGACAAAAGCTAAGCTAAGAGAAATGTCTCTGAAAACAACACTACTCTGTAAAGAGCAGCCAAAATACTGCAACAAGAATGGGCTGCATCCATCTCAAACAGGACATGAGACTGGTATAAATATATATATATATATACAGCTTATATTTGTATGTAAAGAAACAAGGTAGGAAAATGAAACAGGAACAGGAAATCTATTTCTTCCTTTTGAAGAAGTACAAAGCATAGCTGCTCTTGGGCAGACKTAAAAATCAGCTTTGGTGACACCTGCTCCTCTTCTGATAAGCACTGCTTGTTTTTCCTGGCATATTTGCCWTCACTGCTGATTTTTCCCAGCACAAATTTAACTTCTGTCAGGGTCATTGGTGGCCATTGCTCGGGGAGAGTGGACTGTGATTCCTGTGGTGAGCAGGGGGACATGAATCACCTTTGGGATTTGTAGAAATAACCAAAAGCAATGTTCAGCTGGGTGGTAGCACGTCCTCTTTTCCCTGTGCCTCACATTTGACTTTTAAGAGCCAAAGAAGATAATCTCATCTGATGCAAATTTCATGGTTTTGCATGAGTGAAAATGTGGGAAGCCCAGCTATGACTTCCTTTACACTGGTTGGAATCAGGGGCAACTCCACCACAAAGAGCTGGGTAAAATGACAAAAGTGGGTCAAGAACCACCCCAACCACCTTCTGTCCTTCCCCTGTGTCAAGGCAGTGCATGAAATATATTTCACTCCTTCACCTGATGTATCATCTGGCTGGCAGGTGCAGAAGCAGCATCACTGATCAACTCCTGGTGCATTTGTGTCTCAGTGTTTCATTTTCAGCATTTCAGGGGAAAATGAAATGTATCAATGTGCATAAACTCCCATTAATGGGATGTACTTCTTCAATTTACACTCAGGCCTTGGAAGCGTAAATATTTTCCTACTCCCTGTTTAGAGTTTTCTATGATTTGCTCAGCTGTGTAAATTGCCGGCTTCTCCATGCACAAAGTTGTGCACGCTGTTTTTAAAGTCAGCTTTTTATGACAATGTGGTATTTAGAGCAGGGATTTGGGAGGCAGGACTCCYGGAGACCAAACTCGTCCTCATTCACAGCAATTTTACAGTTGCATAACTCCGTCCGTTCCAGGTAAACCAGTCTGGGTTTCCAAGGTAAGGAAAAAAAATAAAAAAACAAAAAAAAGTCCTGCTGGGTCCAGGTGTCTGATGGTAGATGAAGTTTTTTTTTTTTTTATTTTTTGCTTGTCTGTGCCTCAGTTTCCTGCTTTGTAAAAGAGGATTAGGAGGTCAGGTGCTCCTGGGTGTGACAAGGTGATTTCCATATGCATGCTCCAGCATTTCTAGAGAAATTACTTCCCAGTACAAAAGAACTTTTGGAGGCAGCAAGGTAATGAGCTGTTCTTGTGCCCCTCTGAATCTTTTGCTCCAGGTTTCTACCAGAGGGGGAAAAAAAACCAATGCAATAAAAGAAGAAAACAAAAGAGAAATTGTGAAACACCCTTTATCTCCCTTCTTCATGCTGGTTTTTSAGTGTCAGAAGCCATTGGCTCAACTCAGGTGTCTACAGACCAGTCTGTGTATTTCAAGAGAGCAGACACATCCCAGACCAGGAATTGTTTTTGCACCTGGCCTTTGTTCAGGAAAACACCAGACACCGTCTACTGCCTGTAGGGCAAAATCTGCTCCTCTGACGCCAGTGGCCAAGCTCCCTTTTGCTACAAGAGTACCTAGAAACCACAGAGAGAAAATAAAAGGGACTATTTCTATGTCTCACATGACAGTCAGTACAGAAACTGATCGTTTCTGGTCTAAAAAGCCATATAAAGACACAATTTCCAAACCWACTGTGGTCACTGCACAGATCTTGGGTACTGTGTTTCACCTGGAAATTCACGCACTAGGGATGTGGAGTGACTCAGTTGCCTGACAGGCTGGGGGATGAAAAATAAATAAATATATTGCCAAATTTTAGGAAAATATTATGCTAGTAGCACACACTACCTGCAGATATCTGCACAGGTACATGGAAACGTGAAGACAGAGAGGTTTGTGATCTCCCCGTTGCTCAGSGAGGCAGCCACAGCGCGGTGTGCCTGGACCGTGCCACCAGAAGGGAGGGCGAACAACAGATGTGTTTGTTCTCCTTAATGCAGCCCCATTAGGTGAGAACAGAACCAAATCCCCCGTCTCATCTGGCTCAAAACASCTCATCTGCCTTGAAGTGTTTGGGAGAGGGCGTGCAGCCACAGAGGAGCTGATGGCGCCAAGAGCTCTGCCCTGCTCTGGGGCCGGCCGGGGGACGGCAAGGAGACACAGGGCTGAGGTGGGAAGAAGCTGTAGATAAATAAGGTGCTCCCGGTGGAATCCATTAGCGGCTGATTAGGAGAGCTATTCGGGTTATCAATATCCAGATAAAGCACAGGCTGTGAGGGGGAACTCAAGCATGAAGGTGGCCTGCTGCTCCTGCCTCGCCTCCGAGCGGGGAGCGCCCCTCRCTCCGCTCCACCCCACACAAGCACGAAGGTCTCTCCGCAGCCGAAAACCCTTTAAAATAAAGGACTGGCAGCCTGGGGGGGGGCAGGATGGGCTGTCAGTGGGGCAGGATGAGGTCACAGCTTCCCCCTTGCCCCACCATCAGCTGGCTCTGAAGGAGCACAGAGTGAAAGCCCACAGCCCAGCGAGCTCTCACAAGTGCAACGAGCTGCACCGATTGCAGGAATCCAGGGCTGACTTTCAAAGAAAAGAAAAAAAAAAAAAAAACATTTAAAATCCTGCTCGGTCCTTTTGTCTGATTAAAAACCACTGACCTGTCTGGAGCAGTTGATTTAAGGACACGGGAAACAAAATTGGAAGCAGGATTACTTTATTTCAGCTAGCTTTAAATAACAGCGCAGCAGCCACCCCACCAGCACAGCCCTGCCTGGCAGCGCCTGCTTGTGCTGCTCCCTGTCGCAAGCTTGGGGAAATCAAGGTGTACAGTGAAGCTCTAAACCCACAGAAACCTCAGATTTGGGGTGTCAGATGTGAGGTCAGTGGTAGAGGTTTGCTCAAATGGCAGTCTGGGGGCTTAGCTGGCCCTTCCACAGCTGATGGGGAGAGAGCCCTCCTTGACACAGTGTGTTCTCCTAAATGTGTTAACTTAGAAGTGTTATACACCAGAAACAAATTAATGTATAATTCTTCTGTATGTTAAGGTCATTACTGACGAGGCATA
This sequence comes from Malurus melanocephalus, assembly GCF_030028575.1. Taxonomy (NCBI): domain Eukaryota; kingdom Metazoa; phylum Chordata; class Aves; order Passeriformes; family Maluridae; genus Malurus; species Malurus melanocephalus. Next base: position 3,029,437 of record NW_026623287.1, read on the forward strand.
ATGATGGGCAGCAGGTGAGTGACCTCTGTCGTGGCTCACTTTGGACATGGCTTGTGAGGGATGGCCCATATCTGTTTGGTGGTGGCACCCCCACTCTGACCTTGAWTTGGGAGAGCACTCACCTCACCAGGGATGACTGAGATTACTGGTTGATCCCTTAACTATACTCCTGTCTGGATTTTTCTTTATTTCAGCGCTTTCAGAGTCCTTGTGGCTGCTAGACATGGTTTCTGACAGCTCTCCTTCCCCACGCTGTGCCTTGCCTTCTCAGCTCCCGTGCCTCACTGCCCCATCCCTGCCTGCATCGGGGCTCACTGTCCTGTCCAGCTAAGACAGGCAGGGTCAGCTCTTTCCATCTGCCTGATTCTGCTCTTTTTCCCCCCTCTCCATCTCCCAGGCTCTAGTTTTGTGTCCTGGAATGAGTGGAGCAGTCTGAGTCTCTTCCTCCCCACGGCAGCCCCTCTCTCCCATCTCAGGGAACCTTTCTCCCCGTGGCACAGGGTAAATCATACACAACAGCCCCCTGTCCTCCAGCAGCAGCTGCTGGGATGCTTCCTGCCCGTATCCCAGGCTGGGAGCACGGCAGAGAGAGCAGTAGCATTCTGGAGAGCCAAGMGATACACAAAGAGCAGAGTCTGTGTGCAACAAAGACTGCGGCACGGGGAAGGAAAGTTCAATACGTCTTTATTTCGGGGCTCTACAGCTCCGCGTTCCCACCGGTCCTTCCTCCTCGCTGAAGCCTTTTCCACACCCTCTGTGCTCTCTGTTTATGTTCACCTGCTACCCAATTAACTCCCCGTTTAGCTGTGCACCTGCAGTGGCTTTATCCTCAGACCACTGCGCTGGAGCCATTAACCCTCTAGATTGCACTCAGCTCTGAAAAATACCCATCTGAGCGGCTGGAGCATTCATCTGTGAATAGGAAATATGCTACAGTAGTTCATGGCTGGTAAATATGTGACGGGGGGGGCGGGGGGGAAAAGAGAGATTATGCTTTATTATCAATTGACTTGTGTCGCCAATGGGCTTTCTGTCATAATTGACTAATGCCACCCAGAGTGATATGTACTTGTGCTGATAGCTGCATTACAAGTTAACACTCCAGCACAGTATATGTTTTCATTCAATCTCTATAGGAGAAACTCATATATGGCAGCTGGCAATGCCCCCAGGGAGGAAATCAGCCGTCTTGGGACCTAGTGGAAGGCACTCGACTACAAACGACAGGAGACGGGGGAAGAATTGGGAAAGTCGAGGCAAAATTAGTCAGAGGAGATTTGGYGTGTCGCAGCATCTCCTGCCTGATGCATCGAACTTTTTGGGAGCAGCCAAAGGGCTGGAGATGTCCTGAAGCTGTGGAGATGCTGCTGTTGGGGTCTGGTCATGGTTTTGGAGGAGGAGGAAGAGGTAAGGAGTGGAGCTGTGGCAATCTGTTAACGAAAAAGCTGCTGCAGAGGGTGAGGCACAGAACGGGGGATGAAGGGCCAATGCAGCAGCAGGTCTGGAGAGAGAGGGAGAAGCTTCAGCATGGTCGGGGGGGCTGAGGTGGGGAGAGGAGGCTGGAGATAACATCAGCTTGGAACAAAAACCTGCTGATTGCAACCTGCTTCTCCGAGAAGGGAAAATTAGCCTTCCATATCTCTCCTAACAGAGAAAAACTAAATATTCAGAGCCAATGGCATTTTTCTGCCTCCTTCAAAAGTGAGATCTTTTGCCTCAAGGGAGCCTCACAGCCTTGTCCTGTTGTCCCCGTCTCCCGGCTGCAGTAGTAGGGACCTCACCACATCAGTCTGCTGCAATGCCCATCATACAGAAAGGAGAAAAACGAGAAAATGTACATTATCCCTGGGCAAGGCATTGGCTTGTGCCTCAGTTTCCCTCTGCACAAGATGGAAAGCATTCACAAAGCTGCTTAGGTACTATTGAAAGCTCCAGAGTCTCGAGTGGAAAGCTCTGCAGAAACAAATTATTTTGGACTGGGAAAGCAGCCTGAGCAGAAAGAGCAAAAGTGTTTAGAATGCTTTATGCTGGCTTGTTAAAAACGAGCACACTCTGTATCTCTTCCCCATCATTCCCTGACCAGAAGAGGGACAAAGCTTGGGGACAGCACCTTTGYTCATGTCAGGTTTATTCACGACAGCCTGGATGGAACTTTGAGCAAACTGGTGTAGAGCAAAGTGTCGCTGCTCATGGCAGGGGTGATGGAAAAAGATGATAAGGTGATCTTTAAGGACTCTTCCAACTCAAACCATTCTCTGATTCTGTGTTTCCACGAGCTGTTCCTGTGAGATATCAATCTTTAGGACCCTYCTCTCCCTGTCTGCGGCGCTGCCCTCCCTCAGGCTGCTGCAGATGTCAGGGCACTGTGCAGGGATCGTCCCCATCTCACCCCACGACCTTCCCTCACCAATGCCATCCTTTCACCTGGGCACAAACCCTCCCTCCCCGAGGAGTTCAGCCTGCCACCCATCCCTGCTGCAAAACCCTCTGGAAAAACTTCTCAGCACCAGCCCGTCTCTCTCCCCCTGACCACATCCACCCACAAACACACACWCACACACACGGTCTTATCTCTCCCATTGCATGCACAGAGCCAATGTTGGCTTTAAAAAAATCAGGCCAGCTCCTGCAGCAGATGGAGGACTGATACAAAACCGTGCCGGTCAAGTGATCCCCCCCCTTCCCCTTATTCTCTCCCATTCCTCCCCAATAAGTGAGCAACAAAGAGGGGGAGAGGGAGGAGAGAAATGGCCCATTTTCCAGCTTGTGAGATGATTAGCACTGAAGGAAAAAAAAAAAAAAAAAAAAGTATTTGCTGCACCAAAATATGCCTGGAGGTTGTGCAGGCACCAGCTGCCATCTAGTGGAAAGCTGGTCTGGTTTGTCACCATCAGACACTGCCTCATTTACCTCCGCAGCAGGAGGTGAGGCAAGTGTGTTCTCCTAAATGTGTTAACTTAGCAGTGTTATACACTAGAAACAAATTAATATATAATTCTTCTGTATCTTAAGGTCATTACTGCCGAGGCATAAATTAATAGAGCTATTCCAGTTAATTCATTTTGGCATTTGCTTCTGCATGTCTGAGCACATATGTGAYTGGGGCCTTCGTCTCCTTTCCGCTGGTGGAAATGATGAAGTCTTGAAAGAAGCTTTGCCATATTAATGTCATTTTTAACCTAAAAGTCAGGCAGACTTGTKCTCCGCTGCCTTTTTTCCCTCTCGTGCTCCTGTGAGGCAGGCTGCGAGCTTGGAGTTACTTTTCCAACAAATCCGAGATGAAACCGAAGGACACAGTATTTTTCCTCACAGATGTGTGTGTCCTACGTATAAGCAGGGCATTAGAGCACTCTTCTGAGGATAGCAAAGAAGGCTGTAATGCACATTATCCGATCACGGACGCATTAAGCTGTCCTACAGAAATATAGATGTTTTCCTTTCAGATTGGGGGGAGAACAGACATAATCAGTGGAGAATGAGACAGCAGCTTTAGCATCCTTTTCCCACTTCTTTCATTTCCCTTGTTTTCTTATTGGTACCCAGGTACCCCAGACTCTCATCTCGGCTGGAGCTTCATCCTCTGCTCCCAGAAGGAGAGCAGGGAGTTTGGCTCCTTGTGGGGCTGGGCCATTACCCAGGGATCCCTTTTCTTCCTATTCCAGCACTGGGACTATTTCAGATAAGCATGTTTTGTTGTGGTTCTGCTTTGGGTTTTTTTGGGTGGTTTTTTTTGTTTGTTTGTTTCTTTTTGTGGTTTGTCCTTCTTTTATCATTAAAATATGATGGGAGAAGAGAACTTATTTGGATTAAGGGTAGAATTTCTCACAAGACTCGTAGGAAAAGAAAATGGGTCTGGCAGTGGCTCTACCAGCATGTAGCTCTGTCACACACACAGGGCACACAGCATCAAGCCCAGGTGTTTTTCAGGAAGGGAGGAAACTTGATTCCATCTACAAGAAGCCACAAGAACAAATTATCTTCTTTTTTTTTTTTTTTACAAAGAACAACAAAAACAACCCCCCCTCACCCCCCAAATACTCCATGAACCAGGAGGCAAAAAAAGTCTTATTTATATCAAATAAAACTATTTTGCAGACTCCTACACAATTTTATTTAAAGGGAAAATATCATCTTTATAGTGAAATATCATTGAAGTGTCTGCCTGAAAGATTCTTTCACAAACCAAAATGTCTCCTGGATCAAGAGAAAGGACAAAAATTCTGTATCATAGTTTCAGGCTGGTTTTTTTTCATGTCTTCTTGAGTCAAAAGAGCTGTCTCTAATGAATTTATGTATTTTCTTATTTGTGTTTTGGTGATCAGGGGATTGCAGCACTGAAGGTCTAYACGGGAGGTGTCTTTGCTGCAAAGCCACCATGAACTTTATTACTGTTTGTAYTGCCAGCTTTGTACAGACTTGAGTTATTTGGGCAGAGACAAACCACRCAGGCAGAAGGCACCAATTTAAAGTGTCCCAGGTGCAGCAGATACTGCTGAAAACAACAAGGGTAGGGAACAGTACTGATCCTTCTCCTGTCCACCTAAAAATGGTGTGAACCAGACTAGTTCCCATGGATTGAGGCTGGGATCCCAAAGTGATGCCTGGGCTGGCCAGTGGTGCCTTTTCCACCCCCACTATCCTATCCTACAGAGAACACCAGCTGCCTCCTCCTTTGCAGAGATCCAAATCACTCCAAAAGGCTTTTCCACTCTGGCACACCCCTCCCATGAGGACACACATCCATGCTGGGACAGTTGAGCAGAGCCTCAACACCTCATTTTGCATCCCTTGGGGATCTGCTCTGGTAAGATTTGGGGTGAATCCCCAGACTCAGTCAGCTCCTCAAGGTAAATTCTGAAAGACACTGAATTCACAACACCCTCGTGAGGAAGACTGGTGTTGCTCTCTGTAGCATTGCAGTAAAGTGTCAAAATTCATACAGCAAAGGTAGAAAGGGTCTGCTGAAATCAAGGGAGGAGAGTGCTGTTTGCTACAACAACATTGCCTCAGTTTATGTAAATGAATTCTTGCTCTGTTTGTACAGAGGTGCATACATATATATGAGTGTGTGTTTATATGTGTGAGCCATATTTTTCTTTTGATTGAGCCTGTGGGTTCAGTGCTGCTAATAAGAGTTTTGTCTTTTGTTGATTTTTGCTGGGTTCTCTTTTTGTTTGTTTGCTTGTTTTGGTGTTTTGTTTTGCTTTTGGGCTTGTTTTTTTGGTTTTTTGGGGGTATGGGTTGTTTTGGGGTTTTTTTGTTGGTTTTTTTTTGGGTTTTTTTTTGTTTTTTTTTTGTTTGGTTTGGTTTTTTGTTTCTGTTTTGGTTCTTTTGTTTCTGTTTCTTGGAGGTTTTTTCTTCTTCTCTTGTTCATTTCACATCAGCAAATTCCTGGAGCAACCTGGGGTCAAACTGCTGCTTGCCAAGGAGAAGCAGAGCACCAGTCAGATGTATGGTGGTTCTCTGATCCTCACCCARCCTGGCTGAGGACAGGGCAGTGCCGGGCTTTGCAAATCCTTGGGAAGGCAACCCCAAGGAGTGAGGAATAAAACCCACRGAAATCAAAGCCTAGAGCTTCATTCTTCAAATGCCATCCCTTGATTTTACACTCCCCGTGGGCAATYACTGTTTGGGATTAAGACTAGAACCTGAARGAYGGAGGAAGTGAAATTAAAATGAGGSTCTCAGAGTCAGAGAGAAGGGGGAAGAATAAAAGACAGTRCTACATGTCTCCATGGCATACTGACAYTGAAAGGACCAAATGTCTTTATTTYTGTGTCCTGGAGCAATCTGGGGTCAAACTTCTGTTTGTCAAAGAGAAGCAGAGCATCAGTCAGAAGTGTGGTGGTGCTCTGGTGCTCACCCAACCTGCAGAAGCAAACCTGGTGTGGGTTTGGCTGAGGACAGGGCAGAGCCAGGGCTTTGCAAATCCTTGGGGAGGCAGCCCAGCCGTGGAATGAAACCCACAGATATCAGAACCTAGAGCTTCATTCTTCAGCTGCAATCCCTTGATTTTACATTCTCTGTGGGGCAATTACTGTTTAGGATTAAGACTAGAACCTGAAGGRTAGAGGAAGCGAAACACTYATGTTAAAATAAGGCTCTYAGAGTCMGAGGAAAGGGAGAGAAGACAGTGCTACATGTCTCCRTGGCACACTGTCATTGCAAGGGCCAAATGTCTTCATTTCCTATTCCTCRTGTGAGAAGAAGACAGGAACCCAATCCTGCATCATTCCCTTCTTTAATAAAAAATATGTTTTATCTCTGTGGAAGGATGTGTTTATTCCTGTCAATAAGTGTCAGCAGCTAATCTGAACCTTTCAATAAAACAATGCCATTAAATAATTTAGCCTGGGAAGAAACTCTGATGGCTGTGAAATAATTTATGGATTTCAGATGTGTCAAACTTTAAAACACTGAAGGGAAKAAATGTGAGAAATGGACCAGAGTGAGATTCCCCAGCAGGAAGAAAAGGAGTTTGTGAGATTCCCCCACTAATAAAAGAAAAAAACGATGAGGATGAAGAGCCACTATCACATGAAAAAGTGCATGAAAGTAACATGTATGAAGACACAAGATATAAAACTCTAAGATGGTTAAAAAAAAAAGTGTAAGGAAATAAGACAAAGAGGTAGAGTGTTACCTGCCCATTGCCTGCATGGAGTTGCTAGCTCTCCTAATGCACATTAAATAAACACGTCACAGGGAAAAGCGTTCACCAGAACTGTGGGTTTTAGCAGCGAGTTAAAGGTGACATTGCAAAAGAAAGTGACAGATGATAAAAAAGTAGCTATTGCATATATTTAA
>NW_026623287.1:3036376-3043750 GCF_030028575.1 Malurus melanocephalus
TTTTTTTTTTTTTTTTTTTCTCTTCCCATTTGCTATTTATTTTATTTTATTTTCATTTTCATTTGGCAACTTCTGCATTCAGAGCCCAGAGCTTGGCATTTCATACCTATTTAACACCTGGTTAAGCAACACTTAACCATTGGCACCAGCTGACTGCATCCCCATTAAGCAGAATTACTCTCATCATAGACATTGGAAATGGAAAAGACCTACCCGGTCATGTAGACCATTATACCACAACCAATGCAGGATTGTTCCATTTAGTAGGAGAAGAAGAAGGATGGGCTTGTCAGGGGATGATGACTCAGAAGAGTTTGGTTCTCTTCCCAGCTCGATCTTAGGCTTCCAGAGCGACCTCCAGAAAGCCACTTAACCTTGTTGCGCCTCAGTTCCCCATYGCAGCAGCGGCTTCCTTTCTTCCATCTCCACATTTGTCTTGTGAGTTCTTCAAGGCAACATTTATTTGTACTTAGGTGTGTTTGCTGTTGGTAATAGAAAGGCTCCCTGATTTCAGATAGAGAGGGAAAATGCGGCTGGGGCAGCCATAATAGTCTGCGCTACCCTTAAGGCTTTACCTCTGAGTGATAATGTGRGTTTTATTCCTTTYCTGAACAAAGGGAGTAAAAAGAAAKCAAGGAGGTAGAAACAGATCAAAGATGACCTTTCATTTGAATCATGATCTCTTTCTTTCTTAAAAATGATTTAACAATAGAAATTATAAGCTTGAAAACTAAGCRATTTCTGTACACGAGAGTCCTTTCCTCTTCAGGTCTCCCCACTTTTACAAACCTTTTTGGGGCCACCATGAGGTTCAGTCTAGTACTGGAAAATGCATCTGCAACATCTGTCAGCTAAAGAAATCTCAGAAGTCAGACAGTCAGAAGGCTTGCTAGGGTCCCTGAGTTTATGTTAAATAATTCATACGCTAACACTTTCCGCTGGTAGCAGTCACAGGGAAATCCCAAGATGAATTTAACAAACAAAACAAAAGTTTCCACTCACCCCTCCTCCCTTCAAATGGCCCGTGGCCAGAACAGCTCACTGGCAGCATTAGRCATGCTGGGATTTGGCTGTGGTCTCACCAGCACTGCCTTCTGCCCGTGCCATGGAGGAGCCAGTGTGCCAGTAATACCTCTGCACCACCATGTCCCAGGGCCAGGGAGAGTCAACGGGAATGTTTGGCCAGCAGAAGTGTTTGCTTCCCTGGAATCACCTGGTGTTTCAAAGCCCCATCACTTCGAGCACAGCCTTGGCAGCTGTGAGGTCACGAGCTGGGCTGTCCTTAACTGGGATCCCGTTGTGCCACATCTGAAGATCGCCTTTCAGTGCCTCTCATGGGCTGTGCTGCTGGGTGATGTGACATCAGAGAGGCTCTGGGCCCTTTTCCTTGATGTGGGAGCAAGCTCAGACTTCTGAGAAAGCCAACAAAGGTGCTGCTGGCTTTGTCTTTTGAAAGAAGGAAACTTTTATTTTTGTTTTATACAGATGCACACAGTCACTCTAGAAACTGATATTCTTTTTGGGTTATTTTCTACATGATGAGATTGTTCTGCATGCTGACTGACTGTCGAATGTCTAGACTAGTCTGTAGGTGGAAAGAAAGAAGTTATTTTAAGAATAAACCTCACTCCTTTTGTGGCTTCTTTTCCCTCTTCTGTACACCTAATCAACCAAGCCCTATTCATCAGTTATTGTTTGATAGAGGGGAAGAGGCTAATGGTAGAGGTAGAGGCAACTTTTTAAAATGTTAATTAAATTTAAAAGGATATTGTTGTTAACACTGCAAGGACATAAAGGATTAGTACTCTCCATCTTGGAAATGTTAAAATACAGATGAAAATTTATGGGAATGTATATGTGTGTATAAATAATGGTAAATCTAATAGCTGCTCATTAACTTCCAAGGCTTTATATCAAGCTCAGAACGAGATCATAAACTRATATGGGATCTTCTAGAAAAGGATAAGATTAACCTACCAAATTCTTTGCCTGGTAACTTAATGTGTCAAGCTGAAGAAGCTAGAAACAAAACAATGCCCTTCACACTGCACTGTCCTTTATTGACTTTTTTTTTTTTTTTTTAACTTTTTTCTTTTTTTTTTTTCCAAAATGTGGATAAAACTTTCTGTTTGTCTCCTTGAGAAGTAAAGTCCCAGTCTTCCTGGTGCCTTTTTTTTTTTTTTTAACTTTTCCACTTCTTTTGACTAAGTTAGAGCCTTACAGCCTTTTTCCCCAACTGGCATAAAATGATATCAGACCCACTGCATGCAATGATATATGCCTCTGCCTTCAGTCAAGAGAAAGTACATCACTATTTTATTGGATGCAGGTCTCAAGAGCTCATGAACTCCACAAACACCCCTATAAATTACTGGAAAGCCACACCAAAGTGTAACAACAATAAACTAGAAATGGCCTAAGTGTCTTTACTCAGCCAGAGTAAACGCTGCTCTGTAAGAGATTCCCATGCTGCTTCCTTACTCATTGCAGCTATTACAACCTTCTGAAGTATTAGGTCACACGCAGCAAACTGACCATGCCTTCCCYACTCGTGAAACAGCCTGAAAAGAGTTATTTAAAAAATAGTAGCATCTAGCAATCAATTTTTCTGCAATGCAACTTTTCCCTAATTGCAGGTCTTTCTCATGTGCTGAAGAAATGTGCTGAGCAATTTTGCTTTTCAGTCTGACACCCCACACAGGAGTTGGGTAGAGTGGTGGTGGAGGTGAGGTTCAGAGCCCACAAGGCAAAATTCACCTTGCTGATGACTTCTCTCCAAAGGTGAATGTGCAGTTCATTAATAACATCCACCCCCTTTGGGATTTCTTTGGCAAGACTGTCGGTGTACACGTTAATTTAACGCTGATCCTGCTGTTCAAAGCACTCCTAATGCGAGCACATGTCCAATAGCCAGTGGAAATTCGGCTGAGTGCATTAACTCACATCACAACTTCTACCAAGCAGCCATTATCTGGTGTTGATTTCCAGTCACTCCCGGCTGGAGGCAGATTTAGACCAACTATCTCAACTGAAAAACTATTCACCAGGGACTCTGATAGTGACCACATTGCCAAAACTGCACTTTTGGGGGTTTGCAGCAYGCTCCCTTCACGCACTAAACCGAAAGCTGGAGCCTTCTCCATCTCCTCTAGCGCAGTTTTGAGCAGCAGGAATGCTGTCACTGAATTATCTGGAAACCATCCCTTTTAAATGGCTTCTCACACCTGGCTTCCCCTGAAAGCTTTGATACTTATTGCTTAGAAATATTGGGTTTCTAAAGCTAATTGTTGCTGATGCTTATATCTGCAGAGTCTCTGGGAAGGAATTTATAGCTTGTTTGGTTTGGACTTCCACGTCTTTCCGTATTAGATTATTCTACAGTCTTTCCGCTGAGAAGTTATTTTGATGTTTATCTTCTTTCTCTTAATTTCAACCCATTATCCTAGTTATTTCCCCCTGGGGTAATTTTGTTCCTCCCTGGGTGTTTGTGCTGTTCAGAACGCTTGCAATGGGCTCCCTCTCCCCCTCAGATGTTGCTCAGCCCTGCTGTGCATATTGACGGCTGTTCTTGTAAAACTTTCCTTGTAAATCAACCCCTCCAGCTCTCTAATCATTTTTGCTGCACTTCTCTGAACTCCCTCCAGTTTGTCTTCATCTCGCTGGTAATAACTTTGCCTATGTGTCATTTGGCATTTTCTCCTTATCACATTCCAGCAGAGCATCAAACCTTTTGCCCTGTTGCTGCGTGCTGTTGTCAGGTAGACTGGACTTGAATGATTGACGTAATCCCTTAATTTGCCGGAGGGGCAGTTTTAGATTTTTGTAAACCAGTAAATTGGTGATTTGAGCCAAATATGATGCTAGGGAGGGGGGGAGTTATTCACTCATCTTGTCTAAACAAAACTGGAGCTGATTTTGTGGATTTAAATCCAGGGAGCTCCTGGGTGTTTTTTCCCTGCCGTTTCTGATGTTGGAATAAAACATCAGTGCTAATTTGATGGCTTTCCAAGCAGAATTCAAAATTCGGAGGAACAAATCCTTCTTGTTGCTGGGTTTTGGAAGCTTTTTGTTTTTGTTGCTGATGGCAGAAGGTGGGTGGGAGAGAGACACTGTTCCAGGCAAGAAGAAGCAACCCCTGCACAATCCCAGCTCTCCAGTTCTGTTCCCAAACATTCCCTGAGGTGCAGTCCCAGAGAGAAGGAATTGTCCTTCCCTGTAGGTATGCCCTTGCTCGTTCTCTGTCCTGGAGTAACAGGTCTCTCTTGSCTTCAGCCTCCTGCCCTCATTGGAGTTTTAAATCCTGCCACGATTGTACTCTGACTTTTTCAAGGCTGCCCTGCTTTATTCATGGAAAACAATTCCACTCCTGGGCAGATCCCAGCCCACGGGGTCAGGGTCCTGTTACCTCCAAAAACATCACATTGTATCATGAAACATTTTAATGTGCCCAGCTGATTCAGATGTCCTACAGCTTCAATATCCCTTCCATGTGGAGAGCCTGCAGTCCCCTCACTGTGGTTTTAAAAAGGCTGAATTCTCTGAGCTAAAGGTTCCTATGACAAAAGATTGCCTACCTTTCCCATGATTACATTCCCAAAGGTGAATGCCAATGTGTCAACAGAAGGAAATATTTCTCCTGCTTTCTTCAATAATTTATTGGCATTCACAGCTTTCCCCTTCATGATGACTGCTCCTGCAGCTCTAAGAATATCAGCTCCACTGAGAGATTGAAATTTACTTGTCACAGCTCTCCCAGGCAGTTACGAATGGTGTGGAGCAGGCAGGCTCCTGATTAAAAAAAATTAGAGAGAGGATGAGGGGATGGGGGACAAGATTACAGCGACCCCACCCCAGGAAACTTTAAAGGCCAACATAAATGCAGATGGATCGTTTTGCAGATAGACAATTTAATCTAAAAAAAAAAAAAAAAAAATTGCTCAGAATCTGTTCTTGTATCCAACTGCCTTCCAGCACTCAGCTGTAGGTATGGGCTCATCATCTCCATRACATCTGAGTGGGATGAATTGCTCTTTTCGTGCCTCAACCCATTCATCCGCTGGCTCTTGAATGAAGAAATGTCCCAGTAGGGCTGAGTTTGTCAGAGTCAGTGACTCCCAGTGGGTTGAGTTCAGTTTTGTGACCCAGATCCCAAATTAGCAATCTTGAAAGAGAGAGTGAACCATTTATGCAAATTCATAATTAATTACTGGAAGATGCTTGGRTGCAGTCTTGGAAATGGTCTCAGAAGTGCCTGCTTTGAGTAAATAACCAGTATTTTAAATTAACCTTTTTTTTAATTATTATTATTTTTATTTTTTATTCCCAGCTCTGTGCTGGGAACACACCCTGCCTTCCCTGGGCACAACCTGTCACACTTGGCCAGTGATTTCACCTCTGGACACTCAGAAGCAAGAGCAGAGGATCCCAGACCAGCCCAGAGGATCCCACCTGCACTGAACAGCCCAGAGCTGCACTTCAGGAGCTGCAGCAATTCATGGCAGATCTCAGGCAGCACCTGAATATTCCTGTGGCACCAGAAATTAAATCCATCAGCTCTGAGTTAACATCACAGCAGGTCAATTTTATTTATCAGTTTGGCTTGTGTGATTTTGCCCATACATGTTTTCCCAAGAAAAGAATGGGCTATTTAGTTAAGAAAGGATTTGTAGAACTTATTGTTATACTGAAAGGTTGTGTTTTGAGGGTAATTTCAGGGGAGAAATGAGGCTGTTTGCTGGTTCTGTTGTTTTTACTTTTGGGTTTGGGGTTTTTTTGGTTTTTTTTTTTCCATTTTACTTCATGAAGCAAGAAGAAAATAGTTTCTTAAAGAGGTCTCCACTTAGTTAAAGCAGATGAAATTTGGAATTGATTTGAACATACTTATTTAGCTATACACCAAGTTCTTCAAAAATTCAATTACAAATAGATTTGGAAAATCTTTTTTTTGATGAAGTTTAGAAGTAATATTGGTCTAATATTTTCTTTCATAAAAGAAAAAAGTTCCCTCTTGTCACTAGCTGGCCATCCTTAGCCGTTTCATATCTCCTCCCCCTTCTGTCTCTGCGCTTCCCACTCTCCTCATCACCCACTTCAGTTCCAGGCTCCACCTGTCAAAGTGCTGAAAACTTTAAATTAACGTTACATGGAAAACAGATGTCCTTCTTCATTAAGCACATTTCAAGCACGCAACAGTTCTTTTTCTGCTTTGAATTGAGTCTAGCCCCTCTCCCACACTGAATTTTCKTTTTTTCTCCCAGAGAAACATGATTTAGAAATAAGGCAAAAAAAAACCCCAAAAGTTTTGGTCAATAAAAATGTTTCTGACAATAAATAGACTTTTTTTATAATTTATTTTAAAAACATTTACTTGCATAAAATGCTGTTATCCAATAAAAGTGAGTGTCCTTGTAAGAAGTTGAAATAATAAAAATTACATCCTGTTCTGAAAATTTGAGACTAGATTGCCTGCACCTTATTGAAAAGATGGATTTCATTTTTAACTGCTCCATCAACATGTCACTTTACAGATTTCAAGTTTTCTGAAAAAAATCCAGCATTTTGGTCTGATCAGCTCCACATACAACATTTAGGGGTGCAGCATGCTCCTCAGAGAGCTTTCTGACTCAGGATACTGTGGGGAATGAGGGATTTGCAATCACAGCTCACCCTTTCTGGTCTKGTGAGAGCTGGACAGGGACAGGTTGTCCTTCCTTGCCGACAGCTGCCTCAACACCACAGCCATGGCCGGTGACAGTTTGGAGAGGGAATTTCAGAATTAATGGATCCTTGGTGCCAGATTCCCATTTTCTGTATCTCAGGGCAGCCAGCCACAGATGGGAGTTCTCACAGCCCCTTCTGCAGAGCCTCAGGAAGGGAGACCCAAAAACAAGACTCACCCTGACTCCCTGGAAGTGCTGAGCTCCTTTGGGGAGTTGACCTGACTACACCTTGCTGTCTGACAGCAAAGAGATTTCCCAGGATATTTCTTGCCTGGGAAGCCACTTCACAACCCAGAGAGAGACCAGGAGCTCTTTCTCAGCACTGTTTGGTCCCAGTATATAAATCCTTATGTTTGGAGACTTTAGGTAGCCTCTAATTATCACAGCTGAGGAAGAAACTTYCCTGTAGGCCAGTTATTCCATAGCAGTTATTCCAGTTATTTCTGCCTTCTGCAGGGTTTCTCGTGCTTGACTCTGAAGCAGCCACAAGGGCCACTCCAGGGGAAACTCCAGGCAGTGCCTCAGACCCCTTACCAAGTCTTAATATGAGGTTCRGTCCTTACCAAAGTGTGGAAACCCCAATAATTTGCATTACAGTGTCCACTTACCATGTGTTTCAGAGATTAAAAAATCGACTCATTTTCTCTTTTCTTTT
>NW_026623287.1:3044545-3061959 GCF_030028575.1 Malurus melanocephalus
GACTTCCCGTAGCAACAGTAGGTAATTTGGCTCCATTTTGTATTTAGATTTTAAATTTTCCTCTGTCACAGAAAGGACTTTTCATCAGAGACTTTGGATGCACAATAGCYGCGGGCATTTAATCTGCAGAGGCGCTCCTGAGGATACGCGCTGCAGCATCCACTGTCTTTGGTTTTCATCCAGAGAGAGAAGACAGAGGTGAATTTGGAAGAGGTCCAAAGAAAGAAAAGAGAAGAAAGTGGTGTTCCTAATTTCACACATTTCTGTAGCTRGAGTGTGTCTTGAAGGCAGCAGGATGCCATCAATGTCTCCATTGGCCTAGGGAGCTCCCTTGGCATTTAACCTCAGCTGTTTCACTGATTCCGTAAACACAAGACTTAAWTTTACAAAATGTCTGGTTATAAATCAATTCTTCAAAGAGGTAAACGGTAAGGAAATATTTCAATAAATGTGGAACATCCAACACACTTCATCTGTTTTACTATTTAGATAGAGAAACATGGTATTTGAACCCCATACATGGTACAAAACCATGACWTAACCTCTCATGTCCTGTCTTTTCCTGTGCAGCTGAAGGGATACACTCCAACAGCAAAGCAAACATTTCCATGAATCAATCACCATAGAATCACAGAATGGTTTGGATTGGAAGGGGCCTAGAAGGTCATTTAATTTCAACTCCCTACTGTGGACAGGGACACTGGATGACAGAAGCTTCAAGAGCTTCAATTCCAGGCTTTTTCGAGAATGGCACAAGGCAAATTTAAGGGACTCAAGCTCTAGGATTCCCTCAAGATTTACATTKATTTTAGTTTGCCAGAAGTCTTCTGGTGTGTGGAGAGCACTCCGACCATGGGGATGGCATTCTCAACCCATTTCTGCACATAAGAGATTTAAGTTCAACCAGATATGGTTGGACCTGATGATTCCCCATTTCTGGAAATTTTCAGGGCCAGATTGGATGGGATTTGGAGCAACCTGGTCTAGAGGAAGCTGTCCTTGCCCATGGAAGGGGTATTAAGACAAGGTGACTGATAAGTTTCCCTCCAACCCAAACCATTTCATGACTCTGTGGTTCCATCGTCTATGGTTGGACTTGATAATCTTAGAGGCTTTTTCCAACCTTAACAGATCTATGAACCTAAAACAGTGTTATCCATCCCATGTAGCCCTTGGCTCCCAGCTGGCCTTTTCTCCAGGCCTTATTCCTCTCACAGCAGAGGTATCACATCTGATCCCTGTCCCTGCACACCAGCCTTGTGAGGGACTGATCTGAGATGCTGGGATGTGATCTGGAGAGGCTGAAGTGAGGCTGCACATCCTCTCGTGGTTCTGGGCATCAGGGAGAGGCAATCTGTGGGTGAGATAAGGATGGAAGGGTTTAAATCACAGCACAGCATGTGTCACGAGTGCCTCTGTCWAAGCAAGCAAGCAGTTTGAGCAGCTTGCCCAAGGCCACAGAGGAGAGCTGTGTCAATGATGAACCCAAACCAGAGTCCAGACCAGAGCTGCACCCACAAAGCTCCACCTGTGGAGGAACCCCAAGCTCTGGAGTGTCACTGTGAGCACAGCCTCACTGCTCCTGGTGGCACAAACCCTGCCAGGCCATGGTGGTGATGTGATTTGTGCAGGGTCTTACAGAGAAGGGCATGCTGATTCCAAAGCTCCCGCTTCAAAATATTTCCCTCTTCCTCTTTAAGCTTTGTAATGAGCCTGTCTCTACTTCTGCCTTTTGTTACTGCTCACTTTTCTCTTGAAGCTTATTKCTCTTCAACAGTGGTGCCCCCCAAATTACTGCTAATTTCCTGCAAGGAATTTGTTCTTTCAAACATACTCTATGGCACTTTTCATTTCCCTCTTTTTTCTACTATTTTCTTCACTCCCCGTTCTATCTGAGACTGGCACTGAGTCTGTTGAGAACATGTAAGTGTAGTTGCTTTTGAATGCTGCAAGGTAAATGCTGAAAATGACAGCTTAAATGGAATCATTAAAGCAGATGTAAGTATTATCTGAATGCTTCTGAAGTCTCCCATGCACAGCAATAGTGTCTTTATTTTCTCTCCTGATGCATGCACCTTTTTAAAGACAGCTGACAACCTATTATTTTTTTTTTTCTTTCTCCCCAATTTCAAGCCTAAACTTGCAGACTATATTCATATCTTAAAGCTCCTCAGATGAGCTCTGGGTCCATCCCTCTGCTCACACTTGTGGGGCACAGGACAGCTCCTTTTCCCCCAGGGAGACACGCGGTTTCCTGTCAGCGTCTGGACAACATAAATGCAATTTTGTGGTGTTTAATCCAAACAGTGTAACTGAACACCACTCTGGAAAGCCCCTCAGTGCCAGTGCAGCATCGAGACTCTGCCCTGAAGCCATTCAGTGCATCAGCCATGTGCTGAGCTCWGATCAGGGTGCCATGGACACGTGGAATGAAGCACGTGCAGGTGTCTGGTCAACACTGTGAGACACTAGCACAAGAAACAGAAGTGACAAATTAAACACCCAGACTCACAAACTCAGCAGATGGATAAAAATATCCATACCAGCAACACCAGCTCTGTGGTTTCTAATGATGGACCACTGAASCCCCCCTCAAGACTCTCAGGACTTTCAGCTGGGAAGAGGAGGGAAACAAGATTGCCATGGGTTTCCCAGTGCAAAGCAAACAYACTGTGGGATATTTTACTTGTGGGGCTTCTGGGACTGTGCAATATCTGTTTGCAGTGTTTGAAGGYGTCTTAGAGCTCTCTGGGTCACTTGTGGATCGGCCCTGGCCCTCAGCTTTGGGATGACAAATCCTTTTTTCCATCCTTTTCTGAGAAGCCCTGAGCAAGTGCTTTGTAGTGGCCAGACACAGATATTTTATAATTGGTGTTCTTTTTTGGGACTTAGTAGACACATGCTCAGCTCCCTGGCTTTCCAGAAAGCCCTTGCTGTTGCTGCACAAATCGGGTAAGATATGTCTTTAGGTGTTTTGCTAATGGGTGCCAGGTCATGAAACTATAATTCTAAGAGACCTAATTTATTGGCATTCAGCCCTAAACCTGAGATTACAGCAACGTATAAGTTTCATTTATGTCACACTTGGAAAGGATTTTGTTTGCTTGTTTGCTTGTTGTTTTCCAACAAAGAAAAAAGCTTTGTTGGAAAGGGGGAGCTTCAAAAGAAAGCTGAAATTCTGTCAAATTCTGGATTATGTGGAGATCCATGCAGGCATATATTTGACACTTCTGATGCCCTGTGTAAGCACTGGATCTGCTAAGGAACTGGTCTGAGTGAGAGGGTATATCTGTATTTACTGAAACCAGCAGGTCACAGGAGCAGACCCGCCTTGGTTCCAGCCCTGTGCATTTATATTGTCCCTGCAGAGTCAGAAATCAGTATGTGCAGATATCTGATTCATAGCCCGTCCTGCGCCTCACTGAAGGCACTGGTTTAGGACCTGGGTGGCCTTGATTTTATTATTAGTGCTTCCTCTGGCCTGCTGCTCAGCAGTAGGTAAATGAGGTCATCACTTTGTGACTCCGTTCCCTTTTGCAAAATGTAGATAAAAACTCTTTTAATCCTGCTGATGAAAGGTGGTGTGATGAATAGCATCCTTACCAGCCTTGCCTTCCTTATAGTAGGGGTCTTTGTGAATCCATTCTATTAACAGCTCTAAGGACCATAGAAATCCCTATATAAATTAAACACAAAACCTTGGCAGTGCCATGAAACTGCAATTAGGAAATGAAAAAGCTATAGTTTTCAGAGGAACAATAGACTTGCCCACATTGCATATCGTGCATAGATTTAAGTATGCATTTAATAGTCTGACTGGTAATAAAAATACTATATAGATACAATATGTTTGAATTATTATTGCTACGCTGGAAGATCCACACTGTTTCTGTACCCTGGCTCTTGTGTGCTTAAATTTGTAACTTCACTGCTACACTCTCAGRCTTGTTTGCATTCAATTTCTTTGGGCTTTCTAAATTAGATATGTACGTGATGCTCTGTGTTAAAACTAAATCGATTCTTAATAGTCATGTGGTGTTAATATTAAGCCAATTAGGCTCAAATTAACGCACACATTTATTTAAGCAAGGCTCCGATCTTGTAAACAACCTAAAYGTGTATTTTGAACTCTGGCTTAGCAAAGTTGTGGAGTACACCGGCAATATAAACCCTGTAAAAACATAGCTCAGCTGGACAAGTTAATTACTGAAGCAAATGTGTGGCACAACAGAGGAACTATATGAGTAAATGCTGTCTCAGGTTAAAATAAAATTTAAAAAACAAGCAACAGGAAAAGTTAAAACTTTCCAAAAATCCTCTGGTATCTACAGATTCAAAAAACAAGTTGTATATATCTGTGAATAACTTTGGGTGTTTTCTTTGACATCTGGTAGGAAGAGGCACACTCAAAGTGATTCAACTCTTTGTGAGGTGGACATTTACCAGCAGATCAGATGAACTCCTCTGGTTTCCWCTGCTCGAATCTCCACCAACTGCAGTGAGAGCTCAGACATGGAGCTCACAGGCAAACTCTTGTATGTAGACACAGATGTGCACAAACTCTTTTAGGTTTCCAAACTGAGGGCTGAGCGATACCTGTCACTGGGGGAGGAGTCAATGGAAATTCCCTCTGAGGAACTTAAAATGTTTCCACTCATGCAAATCTTAAATATCAGCTTTACTGGTGAGCTGCCTGTCCCTAAAATCACACATGCKTTTGTGGGTTCTATTAAACCTGACCTCAGCGGGTTTCATTTTAGTGTGACTCACATTTCTAGATGATTAGAATTTACACATCCTTCTCCTGTCCTTTCCCCAAAATATCTTYACCCTCTTTGGCCAGATGCTGCCAAAGCTTTCAACACTGAGGTACAGGCTATTCACTTGTGCCACTGAAGTTTTAGACTTAGACATAAAATCAAGTTGCATTGGCTTAACAAAATCCTGCTCACCTGCCAGAGTGGCTGTTCACATGTTAGCAGCTGCCTAAATACACACACGCTCACAGMTTTTGACAGCAGGAGAGGATGTGAGATGGCTCAACAGGGCACAACCTTGCCTTAAGAGGGGCTACTGGAGTCCAGYACATCTTTAATTCCCTCAAATACAATTGTTTTTCTTATCCAAGATGATGGCCAGGGTAGGTTTGTTGAAGTGTCTCTGCACAGAGATCAGGTGCACAACGACACAAGGAGAGGAAGAGGAGGAGGATGAGGTTGAGGGGCAGGTTTGCCCAGGATCTGCAGAAGCAGAGCTTTTCTCTGCAGTGACTATTGGCACAGCAGCACTCAGCTGCAGAGAGGTGCAGGCAGGGCAGCAATGTCTCCAGCTGTGTTTTTTTGTCTTCTCTAGCTGTGGAAGCCTTCAGGGGAGTGATAAGGCCATATACTGGCCCAAATGTTTTTGGTCAAGAATTGGTGCCCTCAGAAAGAAGCAGAGCATAKCCCTGTTTTATGGCCACGGAATGAGCGGCGTAACTCATCCAAATTCATTCCCAAAGCAGCTCTGCTGCAGCCTGYGGAGAACCGCTCTGGATGCATTTAGCCCATAATCTCCCTCCATCAAGATATGACTGTAGCCTCCAGTGGGCAATAAAGTGCTTTGGGGCATCTAATTGAAAGTGTGACAGTTTTACACTGTTGGGAAGCAGCAGTTGTGGGTGGCATGTGCTCCACTGGCATCTGAGGGTAAATACAGCAGGATATGTGGCAGCCTACAACTGGGAGCTACATTATGCATGTGCTGGGAACAGCAAGCCAGTGCCACAATGCAATTATAGCTTTAAACCGTGCCCAGTGTGTCTGTTCGGCAGCAGTAGACAGACAGCTCCAAATCACTTTTTTTTTTTTTTTTTTTTTTTTTTTTTTGCTTACTTAGCTTCTGGTGATTAGGTTCCTGTTTTGCAATTGTGGTGACTAAACCAATTAAGGTGCAATTTAAAGGAGGAACTCATAAATACTGTACAAAGGTAGTATTGACATAACTTTATTAAAAAAAAAGAACTTTATAAAAAAAAAGGAAAAAGGGAGCAGGGGGGAAGAGAGGAGGCTAGGATTCCAAACCGAGCAATCCATTTTAGAAGACTCTGCTACGTGCAGTAACTTCTGCAGTATGAATAAATATGCATAATCAAAAAGGGAGAACAGCTCGCTTCTCTCTATTGCTCATTTGATATACCTCTTCATGTCATATCCACTTTCACATAAACAACACAATAATAAAACATCTGCATTGCTAAATAACACTACTGTGTTCTAATTCCTYTGGAATGACATGAATAAGAACATCCTACTCCTGTTTATTAGAATTTATTGATGACATGAGTGTGTAAAAGCAGCAGAAGGCATAATTAATCCTGGTACAGCCCCAAGTTACATGTCCAAACTTGACAAGTTTCACTCTTGACTTGCATTGCTTTCCCTTGACGCACGGTAGCATCAAGGGCTTTGACAAGGTACAGATGTCCTGCTGCAGGAGTGGCAGGGAGGCACTTTGCTCTTCAGTTCCAGCTCCTGCAGACACAAGGGATGGGTTATGGCTCAGTGAGGAATGATGGGGTAAAAAAGAAAACAAGAAAATAAGCAAACAGCTAATGAAGCTTACAGACGACGCTCAATTGGGAGGAGCAGTGAGCCACGTCAGGGCAGAGCAATAATATCGGCAGATTTAGAGAAATTAGAAATAAGAGAAGAAAATAACAAAATTAGATCAGTCTTGGGGAGGACAATTTGAAACACAAAGGCAGCTGGAACGAAAAGCTCAGAGCGAGCTGTAGCATTGGAATAAGTCTAGAGGGAATAATGGATGTGAAAATAAACATTGTTTGCAATGTGATGGGGCTGTGAAAACAATGGCATGTGTAGAAATCTAGCCACCAGCTCAGCTCACCTTATCTACCCCCAGGGAACTGSTGGAAGTGTTCAAAAAACAAGTAGACGTGGCACTTCTTGGTGTGGTTTAGTTTATTAGTGAACATGGTGGTTTTTGTCCAAAAGCTGGACTTGATGATCCTGGAGGTCTTTTCCATCCCTAATGATTCTATGATTCTATCTTTCCCCCACGCCACAGAATAGATTAATACCTTACAGCCCTGAGCCACACAGTTTTGGGATTTGAGGTACATCTTTAGGAGCTGAAATCTGTGATTTTGGATGCCTGTGACTTCTTTCATGATCTTTGAGGCACTGGCAGGTCACCACACCTCTAAGGGTACAGCCSTTGGGCCCTCAGTCGAACAAGCTGYTCTCAAAAGGCCCAAATTCTCTTTAATTTTATCCATTTCAGTTCTCACTGTGCCCATGGGGACAGAGCTGGAGGCACAGGCATGACTGGTGGGAGCATGAAAGTATTTCTCCCAGAGTGATGCCTACAATGCTCACCGGAGAAGAGAGGGACCACATTCGATCTTTTTTTTTCATTACCTGATTGCCTTGAACCCACAACTCTGAGAAAATAACTTTAAATACTACAGATAAGTGTTCTGGAAAGGAAACTTTACCATTCTTTTCCTTTGCTTTTTTGTACAAAATGGATCAAATTTTGAGCGTTGCTGTATGAGAAAGCAAACAAGCTAACAGTTTGGGCATCTTCCTTTAAACATTCCTCTGTCCTGTTCTCCAAAACAYTCCTTCTTCCATCCTGACTTGGAAGGATGGAAACCAAGGCTACTCTTACACAGCACTTTCCTCCTTGAAGCATCTGGACACAGCTTCTAAGAGGACAGAATGTGTTAACTCCTAAGCTATCGTGCAATCAAGATGCCCCTTATTTCTGCAATGCTGTGGACTCCACTCAGCACCTTTTCCAAATGCTGCAGAGGTGAATATTGTGGTATTGAAACACATTTTGGTAAAAGATTTAAAAGGTTATGTCACTGGTTGTGAGACCTCCTGACTCAAATCTTTGCCATGGCTAAGACAGCAGTTGTTGCACAAAAGTAATGTAAAGAAGAAATGTGGATTTGTATCTTCTGTATGTATATATACAAGTCAGGAGGACAGCCACAGCTAACACTGTAGGGTTGCTCTTGGGCAAGGACTGTCAAAAAATATTTTGGAAAAGTAGAGGCAATTCAGAGAAAAGCCAAGAGCTGGAGGAGTTGAATTATGAGTAAAAATATTAAAGTATGTGCCTTGTAAAAACTGTGGTTTTAGAAGGGAAAAGTCCTACATGTATATCCCCAGGAGATTTGTCCAAGCACCTATTTTTCCTTTTCTTTTCTTTTTTTTTTTTTTATTTTTTTAATGTGTGTACCTTCTTTTTCCTCGCCTTTTCCGAAGAAGTGCAGAGAACAACTTTGAGCACCTTCAATCAAAAGCGCATTTATTTCAAAAGCTTGTGTGATGATTAATATCTGTCTGCCCACAAGCCACTTTATTCATATGGGATTCATATGGGAGATTTCATAAATTTAACAAGGGTGCTTCTCAGAATATTCCTGTCTCTTATGAAACATTATTTTAATATTTTCCTTTCCAGGGAACTCATCTGCTAAAACTGCAGCACCTATCTTTCCTGCCCTAGACAAAATGCTAGCAAGATTTTGAAGCACACAATTAGAATGTAAGGATATACTGCAGATGGATACATATACTCCTGATATATATGTTTATATGCATATAAATGTATGCCTTAGCAGTTGCCAACTCCAATTCCAGCAAAAATGTCACATCAGAGAGAGATGCCTGTTTTGTTAGGGCCCTCAGGACATTATTTACCATCAGATTTTCAGGTGGGAAGCAATGAAGTTCCAGCAAGAAAATGGATGCCAAACAGGAGAGACCTGAGGGACCTTGGGACAACCAGTTAAGGGATCAAGAGCACGAGTGGTRTTCATAATCAATACCTGGCTCCAAGCCTGGTGTCACCTGCAGGATTTGGGGTCAGTTAACACAGAGCCAGGCCTGCTGGCAGCAGACAGGGTATGCCTTCCTCAAAGGGCAAAAAGGATCTTTGCCCAGATCCAGGTGAGAAGGATTCATGCGAAGGGCTTTACTGTGGATGAGAAGGAAAGTGGGGATAGGTAGCCCTGTATATTATGGAGTGTTTAGATTATCTAGAGTTTAATAATGGTGATGATAGGATCGAGTGTTTGTGGGGCAGAATTGGGGCAAGGCCAACAAAGCAGCTGTTACAGACCAAGTTAGAGCTGTTATAAGGAGTTTGTTACAGAACATCCAACTGTGAAGAAGACATAGACAAATACTGTATAAGCAACTGGGAAGATTCTCACAATCACCACATCAAARCACAGCAGAGAGGAACAATCTAGAATGTGCCTGGAGTGTGTGGAGGAGACSGTTCTGACCTTCCTGACAACCAGGGGAGGATCCTCACTGGAGCTGCTGATGATGCACAGGGAAGAGATGGTGGAGATGTGGTGGGTGAAGGCTGTCCTGGGCTCTGACCCCGAAATTAAAGAGTTTTCCAGTTGCAGAGAAGCAAGGAGAGAGTTCAACAGAACTGCCCCTTGGATTTCTGGAGGACTGAGATTGGCTGGTTTAGGAACTTTTTTAAGAGTTCTTTGGGAGGCAGTCCTGATGGGCAAAGGAGTCTAGGAAGTCTGGGTAATCTTCAAGAAGAAAATCCTAAAGGCAGAGAAGCAGGCCACCTCAAAAGATAAACAGGCAGCAAAGGAGACTGGCTGAACAGAGCTTGACTGGAGTTGAGAAAAAACCAGGAGAGTTTAGAGTCATTGGAAGAAGGGGCAGAAAACTCAGGAGGATGACAAGGATGTGGTGAGGTAGTGCAAAGAGAAAATTAAAATGGCCAAAGCCCAGCTCAGATTTAATCTGCCCACTGCTGCAAAAGACAACAAAAAACGATTTTATGGACACACAGGCAACAAAAGGAGGGACAGGAGGAATCTCCATATTTTATTGGACATTTTATTGGACATTGTCCCTCCCTGGCTGGGAGGTTCTGACCTTCTGCCCCACAACAGCCAGCACAGAGATGTGATGGGGGTTGACCTGCAATGGGACCAGATGGAGATACACATCTGAAGAGAGCCCTGRCACAGAAAAATGGAATMACAGAATGGTTTGGGATGGAAGGCACCTTCAGAACCATGTCATTCCAAACCTTGTGCTGTGCACAGGAATGGAAGGATGGTTGAAAGTGTAATGTGTGTCTTTGGGAAGATTCCCAAAGCAGCAGAACAACAGGATGGACCAGGAGTATTTTACCCTTAGAAGCAGAGTTTCAGTGCAGYGTCCAGTTCTGTCATCAGCAAACACTTTCTTTTCCTGGAAAACTCACTGATGAAAACTTCTATTTTTCTAAATTCTGTAGTTTGCAATGATGTGGCAAAAGAAAACCCACTTGTGCTCTATACCATTGCAATATCTGYATTTTAACAGAGTTTGTAAAGTCTTTGGGAATTCTCCTGACAATCAGAAATGCACGATGCCTTCACACAGCCTATGTATCTGGAATCCATGAGGAAATGTTTCCGATTCAATATTTCCTGGACTATCCCTGAAATTCATAACAATTTTGGCATTTCAGGGGTATCGAAATATTCACATTTAGCTTCTTAGCCCCTCTTGAGTACTGACAATTTCTTAAATCGATGAGGAAGCAGTGGATTGATATTCTTTTTTTCAAAATCAGTTTCAAGTTCTGCTTTACTCTTCTGTATGTTTTATTTTCAACACAGAGCTGTTGGTAGGTGTGAGTTAATTTCATAGCCCATGTGCAGATTTTGCRGCAAACTGAGGCAGGATCCAGGCAAAGGATGGACAAATTGCCAGGCAGTTTCTGAAGGATTTCAGTTCCTGTCTCTGTCACTGATGCAAGAGTATCTTTCCAGACACTCAGTGTCCAAGAACCTTCAAGCATCTCCTCTTTTTTCCACCAAATACCACACAACCTTGACATTTGAGACTCACCACCCTAGAGCCACAACACCTGTGGGTTTTGCCCTCCCTGGCCCGTGATCTTTGCATTGCACCCACAGAGCAGCTCAGCCTCAACAGCAAATCCCAGCCTTGGGATGTAGAAGAGATTGACACAGATGACCATGGGATCATGGTGTAGTGATCAAACTTTCAAAGTGTTTTTTCCCCAAATTAAAGAAGACCCAAATCTTTGGTTACCTCTTCTTTATGTTTTTCTGTGCTTATCAAGTTGTTTACTGSAAAATCTGTTCATTGAGAGTAGAGCTGAGATTTGCCCAATAAAGGTCTTTAATTCCTTTTTGGATTTGTTTTTCAGATAAACTCCCTTGCCATCCCTTACTATAAAAGAAATTTTACCACATTCTTGGTCCCATTCTTCGTCTAACTCATTTGAAATAAGAGCTTTCATGGAAAGAGACTGTTTTTTATTTTGTGTTTGATATGGTGCCTAGGAAAACTCATCTTAGCTTGAGTTCTCTGGCTCTCTGGTCTTTCGTGATACTAAAGAATAATAWGAAATAGAAAGGCAAATGTCTTTTTAAGACAAAATTTCCTGCTCCTCCTCATTCTGAAATCCATAGATCTCACTTTGCATAGCATTTTCATAAACAGAGAAAACTCTCGATAGCAATGAAATAAAATTAAGATACACTAGTGCCCCCCAGAACACCCATCATACTTTCAAAATAGACCATTCACTTACTGCAAAGGTTATTTCAAGCTAAGAATCCATTTATTTGAATGTATTTCCATTTTAATCAATATCCTTTAGAAATGGTCTCTTTCTTAGTCGTGTAAGGTGAATTGATATAATTTTAAGGACACGTATTTCTTTTCTAAATGTTCTTCTATGGCAAGGACATATGTGAGATTGGATTTTCACCTCTGGTAGATATGAGTCAACAGCGTTTTCTTTGCCTTAGTGCAACRAGAAGATGAGTGCCAGAGGCAAGCCTTTCAGAAGAAGAGGCGTTTCTATACCACCTGAACTCTGTGGTGACAATCCCTCGTTTCTAATCCCAAAAGATCTCTTAGTAGTGCTGAAAAAATTTTCCTTTCCCCCTGAAAGCCTGAGACACCTTCCACCAAAAAAACACTGAAAGGCTTCCACTGAGCTCAACAGACTTTCAATCATGGTTTTATCCAAGATGAGCGCTTTCTTTTAATGTKTGAATAGGAGGTAATTACCTTTCATTGCATCAAATGCAGCACAAGATGGGCAAGTAGTTTTTTCTGCTTGGGCTTGTACATTTTTGTAGCATTTGCAAAATGCTGACTTAGGCACACAGTTACACTCGAAACACAATTACTCATATATAAATCTGCATTTGTGTTTAAATGTCACTGGTAAAAAGAACGCTTCTGGTAACAAATTTGTTTATCAAATATACATCAGAAAATGGCACATTAAATAAGAAAGTGTTCAATAAAAGATATGCTCAGCACTTTTACAGACAGTCTGGGCCTCGTCCAACAAACCCTGATGTAAAAAGAAACGCTATCATTAACATCTAAGGATTCRGATTAGACCCATAATGGGAAATTCTCAAATTCTTGCTTTCTTTACATTTTTCAAGTGCMGCTTTTCACTCCAGGACCTGACTGTATGCCTCTACGTACTGAGCTCATACATTGAAGCCAAGAGAAGGACTCGTGTGCATTTCATGGGAGTAAGAAGAGTCTTCTGTTCAAAAAGTGAGAGAACTGTTGGGGTTTTTTTTGTTTTAAAGCCTGAGAAGTGTCTGAAATTTACTGTTTARATTTCAGGGGAATTATTAGTTTGATGGCAAAGAATGCTCAAGGATGACAAGGATGATCAAATTTATGAAAAAACTCATTTTAAAGAACAGCAAAGAAGACTGGGACTCAGCCTGAGGAAAAAGCAAAAAGAAGGGATATATGCCACTATTCTTAAAATCAGAGATGATGACATGGCAAAGGTAAGCAGAGAAAGATTTATTTTTTCTTTCTAAGGCTAGAATTGAAAAGTAGCAGGTGAGGCTACCAGATGGCAGCCACGAAGTAAATAATAGCAGGGGAGGGTAAACCAGCCTTGGAGATACTTCTGTCTGTTCCCTGAGCGAAAAGGGAGCCCAAAGTCTGAGTGCAGTTACTAAAGAAGGGGAATAACATTTGAGAAGCACTGGGACATCCATATGGAACCATCCACACAAGACCTACAGAGGAGCAGTACCTCTCTGAAATGGCAGTGGAGGGTGGAGGAGGATCCTGGAGCATTTCCAGGGGTGCTGGAATTGGGCCCAAAGCACTGAAGTTTGAAACGAATCACTTTGTGCTGTAGTTCCTCTGGGTCTGGTGAAAAACCCAGGTGTGAATTGCGGCTTTGCGCTGTTTCCCATTTCTGGGTGACAAATCACTGTCCTTTGGGTTTATTGAGGTATCCACGAAGCCATTCTTTAATGCTGGTAACAAAAATAGGAAACAACAGGTGGGTGCAGGGGATTTGGCAGCATGCAAAATCAGCACGACAGGGAGATGATTTTTAYCTCTGTTTATAGTACAGGTGAGATTGATATCAGAATACATTTGAAAAGATACTGAAAAATTGTCAAGGATGCAGTGAAGAGCCAGCAAAAAATATTAGAGAGTTTAGAGAAATGCCTTGCAGTGAGAGATTTAAGCAGCTCATTCTGTCTAGCATATCAAAGATGTATTTTAGTGTAACCTGAAAGTCAAACCTGAATGATTCAAAATGGTAAAGTCAAAAAGCAGCAGCTTTGTTAGGAGGCCTAACCCTCTGTCTTGATGTGACAATGCATCTTAACACAATTATAATGATTTATTTGTAGGCTGGGACAAAGTTACATGGCCCTCTCCTAAATTTGAAGAATTGTACATATATATTTATACATATGTGATGCTTAAGGAATTACAAATATRTAGTAGTAGGTTTAAAGGAATGATCATTATTTTATTAAATGTTCAATTTAATGAGTTGCTGGGGTGGTTGTTTAACCCCAACCAAGTAAGCACCACACAGCTGCTTCTTTCCCTGTGTCCCCAGTGGGATGTGGAGGAGAATCAGAAAAAGGTAAAACTCATGGATTGAGACAAGTGCTTGACATAAAGTAAAATATAATAATAGTGATAATTAATAATAATAATAGTAATAGTAATAGTAATAGTAATAGTAATAGTAATAGTATTAGTAATAGTAATAGTAATAATAATAATAATAATAATAATAATAATAGTAATGAAAAGGGGAGAGAGAGCAAGAGAGGAATAAAACCCAAAAGAAGCAAGTATCAAATAAGAAAAATTGTTCGCCACTCACTGACCAATGCCCAGATCAGCCCCTCCTGGTCAACTTCCCCCATTTTTATACTGGGCATGTGTTCTGTGATATGGAACATCCCTTTGTCCAGCTCTCCTGGCCATGCTGACCCTTCGCTTCAGATGTACCTGTTCATGGGCAGAGAACTAGATGAAAATGATGCTGAAAAGTCCCTGACTGGAGTGAGCACTGCTGAGCAGCTAAAACATCCCTGTGTTATCAATATTGTTCTCAGACTAGATCCAAAACACAGCACTGTATCRGGAAATAAGGAGAAAATTAACTCTAGCCCAGCCAAATCTGGAATAAGAGGACTTAACATAAATTCAAAGGCAATTTCTGTTTCTTTACAGAGAGAGAAAAAGAAAAAAGAAATCACATTTTTGTTAAGGAATGTTAGCAAGATATGTTTCATATGATCTCATAGACAGATAATGTATAGAATCTGATTTCCAAGATTATAGGGACTGAGCTTTTTTCTCTCACCTGTATCTCTCCTCATGAAATTCACAATTGGAAAATTTGTTAAAAAAGCCCTATCMATGTTATTTAAAGGGATTTGAGACAAAAAGCTTTAATGTAACAGTAAGGAAAATGTGGATGATTGTCCTTCTCCATTACYCCCTGAGCCTTGTTCCTCCACAGCACCCCTGGAGTAGTTTGGTSCCTCTGGCTCCTCATCATCATTAATCAGCTGCATCTCCACAGCAGYAAAAGTGGTGCCCTGGTATGAATAGACCTCACAAGATGTGAATCCTGCTCTCCTCACTGTGAGACAGTGCTGGTGGCAGAGGGAGCCTCCACTTTGCTACCATGAATTCACAGCACAGCATTTTTTCCTTTTTTTTGTAGAAAATTAAGTGAAAACTAAGCCCAGTGACACACTTCAAACCAGTCCTGACAGAGAAGGTGAACAGCCATGGTAGCCCCACAGCCTTTCCCAATCCATGAGCTCCTTCCAGCTGACACAGCTCAGTTCCACGTGAAACACCATCTGCCCAGTGCAGTGAAACGAGCTCGTGTCTTTTTACACCTGGATACATAAATAAATTTGCTTATTTGGAAGCGTGTTGTATTCAAATCCAAACTTCAAGTAACAGACTGATAATGTGGCTGGTATATAAATAGGAAGGTGGTTTGCACACAAATATAGCGGGGCTATTAGAGGTGATCATTAGTTACTAATATAAGCAGTTATTTGAACATTAGCATASTGTTATTCATAGCAGAATTCATGGTGCGTTTAATAAGTAAGTAATAGCTTCCCTGATAAACTTAGGAGCAGAAAAAAAATCCCTGCTCTGTAACTTGTCAGAGATGGACAATGACATTAGTGACTACTAGGATCTGAAATTTTCTAACAGTTATCCATATTTAGATTTTTTTTTAAAAAACGAGACACATTTTGATCTATTTCAAATAGATTTTCCATTCATATACTTATATTAAAAACTGATGAAATTAAATAGGCAGAAAAGAAAATCAAAAGATAGGAAARAAGTGTTAAAACGCTAAAGAAATGSWAAATATCTCCTCCCAAAGAGCAAAAGCAATTAATTCCCTATTGCATGTGCCTCAAAGGATTATATATTCATAAACTGCCAACTCAAAAAGGACTATCCCATCCAGCCAGCAAACCAATCAACTCTGACAGAAGCTCATATTTTAATCCCCTTACCCAAAACCAGGTGGGTCACTCYCCCAGTGACACTGGGCAAGGGGAGACCATAGACTTTCCTGACTGCAGCCAACAACAAAGTCTGTCCCACCTTTCCAATGCCATGATGTCTTCCTGCTCAATATTTTCTCATCTCYGGTTTTGTCAACATCTACAGAAAAGAGCAAGGAGATAAGGTGACTTGACAAAAAAGAAGAAAAACTTCCCTGTGTGATGTTCCTTTTAGTGATGCCTTARGATTTCAACTTATATATTTTCCATGTATCTGTGATCCTGTAATTCTTCAGTGTTTAACTCCAGACTCCACAGACAGTGCTGAGCTCCTGCTCTCCCATTTTTACACAGAACAATTCCTCTGCAGCCCCAAACTCAAGGACACCTCCCTGTGCCAGGCCCCAAGAGATGGAAACAACAGAGAATTGGGGGGAGCCAAGTTGGAGTCAATGACTGCATTGGCTGCAGCTGCAATTGGAGGATTCAGCCCCAAAATGGACAAAAGTGAGAAAGGGTGAAAAACCCGTGAGCCATTGTCTATTGTGGGTGTGGGACTGCCCTGGATGGCCCTGAAAGCTCTGCAATAAACAGAACTGCTTTGGATTCTCTTGCTTTTGTCTGGCCTCTGTTCTGGGTAGATGGATTTAGGCATCACYAGGACAAGACCAAGGCCATTTTTTGCTCTTCAGACATAGCTCTGTGTGATTCACATCCTTGTGACCTGACTAGAGTTAAACTCACCAGTTAGACACTTCCAGGGATGCAGCTGTGGGAGCACTGAATTAAAAATGGATCCCCAAAGCCATGTGAGATGCTGAAATAAGCCCAGGTCAAACTGTAGGCTGGAGATTTATAAACACATGGTAGGTACAATCATTGCCATACCCAAGCCATTGACTTCATGAGCATTAGGGAACATCAGCAAAGTTCATTTTAAAAACTCTCCAATGTGACTGTAAATAATGCAATTTAATTTATTTTCAGTGTTYCCAATTAGATTCCAAATGATTTCAAGTATGGCAGCTAAAAAGAAAACAAGCTTATTTGGGTTAATGCTGACAAATAATGAAATTTAATTGTGATTTAAGATTCCTAATGTTCATTGATTAGCTCATTCAAAACACTCCTTGAATAACCTCTTTTAAATTACAGAGTTTAAATAGCTTTCTTTAGTTTTCCAGAACTGCAGTTAGCTCACTCACCTCCCTTAATTTCTATTGGTTTTTTTTACCTACCCTTTTATAAGATTCTTGCTCATCTATAAATTACCTTGGTTACCCAAAATCCACTGAAACCATGTTGAATTTGCAGGGCAATATTCGCTAATGGCAGAGTAGAAAAGAATACCTGTAGGGGTTCATGGAGTGTCACGGTTCCTGGAAGAGCTGGGCAAGAAGGGGCACCAAAGAACAAAAAATTGTGCAGGAAAGTGAATTCAGATAAAACCTGAAGTTGGAGGTCAGTGGTGACTTCTGAGTAGCTCCCTATCTTCTGAAATAAATGGGTTCTATTAAAAAAACAAGCAAAGCAACACCAAAAAAAA
>NW_026623287.1:3062134-3072002 GCF_030028575.1 Malurus melanocephalus
GTTCTCATGGTGAATTCCAGATTTCCAGTAATTCTTCTGCATTTTTTTCTGTTAGCTTTCTCAAGTCGTATCACAGGACACCACATATGTGACACAGGGAAAATCACGCCTCAGTGGGCTTTGGGGGTACAAATTTGGGCCCCACCAAGCTTTGTTACTTTAAGCTCTCTGCTTTACAAATCCTGAAGATTACTTGGCGCTCCACAGCTCCTTCCCACTGCATTGCTAAAATGAAATGTTTCAGTATTCTCRAAATGAAACGTTCTGACATTATCAAAATGCAAGGAGAAGATTGAAATGATTCATTTGGATTTACTCCCATAAAAAAATGTCACTGAAATCAGCACATTTTCACAAGTTTTGATTTGGGCAAAGCCGCATATACTTTCTTTTCGCCTTGGAAAATGATTTCATTAAAAACAAATGACCAGCTCTAATTACAACTCACTGAGATTTTGCTCCAAAAGTCAAAGCTATTAAAACAGCTCTTTGTATGTACTGGGAAACAAATTCTGTCTTACAGGTTGCTATGAAAAACATCTAACTCCCCCTCAGAAGGGCTGGTATTTGACATCCCTGGGACTGCAAGCCAATTTTTGTGTCTTGCCTTTAAGTGGTGTCCACAACTGGTAAGAAAAAAACTGAAGACTCTAATAAACAATTCAAAGGCAAAAGGTGAAGGGCGCATCCCAACCCTTTGAAGAAAATTACCATTGACTTTTGAGTTTAGTTCTGGAAATGGAAAGCAGGAGCTACAAAGCTGTGTCTGCACGGCACTGGAGCCTGAGCAGAGATCTGAGACAGCACCAATTGAGCCATCTTCAGATCCAGAGTCAATACGGCCACGCCAGAGCAGCCCTCTGTCCAAACTGATTAGGCTCTTGAAAAGCTGGATTTTGTGACTTTGTCTGTGCTGTAAATTAAATGTCCCTCAGCCCACAGCTCGACCCTGAGGCTGGCACACAACAGTTCACATCCCTGCTGAATCCTCCATCCCCATGAGTGCCCCCTGGGAGGGACCCCTGGCCCAAAACTAACACCCAAAAAGAGTTCTGACATGGTTTGTGGGAGTGCCTGCTTGCCTGAGATGAACACACACCAGCTATTTATCAGTGCAGTTTATCAGTGCAGTTTATCAGTGCAGTTTATCTGTAAAGCTCCAGTGCCCAACGCTGTTTAATTTAGCAATACAAATATGGCAAATTAATCAGCCCCTGTGGCTGGCTGTAGTGCTTGTACCTTTTAATGAGGGAATATCCCCAGCCATTCCAGGGCTGTGGGACACAAAGCTTGTGGCCTGAAGAAACTGCCCAGTGTCCATCTGAGCTCTCCTCTTGGTACAGGGCTCCAACTCTTGACCACCCAGGGGATGATGCTCACACTTCTCCCACCCTGGGCTGTGAGAGGGTTTTATTTAATTTTAAATAGCTTTTTACTATCTCACAGGCTGGTTTTTTTGTGTTTGGCCCTTCAGGGAACTTCCTTTCCATGGTGAGCTCTGGTGGTGTTCTTGGTTAGCAAGGACACAGAATCTTCAAGGTTGGGAAAGCCCTCTGAGAACATGGAGYAAAACCATTAACTGCCATATTCATGAATAAACTATGCCCCTAACCACCACAAATACACATTTTTTTTAACATTTCCATGAATGGTAGTTTCATCACTTTCCTGGGCAGTCTGTTCCAACACTTGAAAACCCCTTCCATTCAGAAATTTTTCCTAATATCCAAKTCAAACCTCACCTTCCTTGTCTTCCTTGTTACCTGGGTGAAAAGACCAACCCCCCACCTGTCCACAGACTCATTTCAGGAAATTGCAGAGAGCAATAACATACCCAAATCTAGAACAGGATTCTCCAGGGAAGCAGGATCCACTTTTGCAATCCCTCCATGGTGCTGCCTGTTKCTGTCAGGGCAACACCAACTAAAATCCAAGTTTCTGTGAGTCAGAGACGGGGAGGATATTTGGTTTAACATCTCTGCTTGGCTTGTGCTGTCTCTCTCCTTGCCTTCACCCTCCCCAGCGTGGCAGGTGCAGCCAGGGAGAGCAGCACCCGTCACCTGACGAGCTCCAGGGATGCACACTTGTAAATCAGTAATATTGTGTCGCCCAGCAGAGCTTTGAATGAGGCTCTAATTGTAGCATTTYCATGGAAGAACCACTAAATGAGTAGCTGGGGTGGTGAAAAAAGAGGAGGTGATGAACATCAGGAAGTGACTCTGGACAGGTGGATTGAAGAGCACGGGTGGGTGAAAGGGAAAGARCTGGGAAAGCAGCTGATAAGAGGAACCTTTGTGTGACACCAAGGAAAATTCTGTGAGAAATCAAAGCCTGCACAAGGAGAAAGAGGAATAAAGAGCTCCAGACACTYGGCAATGCTTCGGTTGGGTGTCTGGAGTCTTTGACAGAAGATGTGATTCATCAGCTCCCACACACACCTTTTTTTAAGCATGCATGCTCATTTCAACAAATGTGAAATTTCCAGGAAAAGCAGGAGCGCAGGGCACCCACGCAGCCCCAAACAGCCTGGTGTGGGCACACTGACACCGTGCTGGGGACACTGGCACAGCCACTGTGCCATCTCTGTCCTCCTCACGAGGGGTGGGCAAAAGGGAACATTTCCCTTTTCTTCCCCTCCCTTCCACTGCCTCGTTTGGGAATCGTCTGGGTTCTCTCTTCTGTGGATTGGGTGATTCATCTCTTGCACATATATGGGGGAAAAGAATAAATATATATATATATATATATATTTCCTGCAGGACAGCTAAGATCTGAGGTTTGGTGGACAGACCAGCACGCCTGGAGATACAGAAGGCTTTTGAATATACAAATGGTGCTGAGAGTCTGCCACATGCTGCAAAGCTGTCCTCTGCTATCCACAGTTTGTTTTTATAAAAGGAAAAAAAAAAAAAAAAACACTCAGAGAAAATGTTTCAGAGCTCATAACCACAGGGGGAGAGAGTCACACAAAAATCTGATATGAAAAACATGTGGGATCAGATGTAGTAACACCTGCCTGAATCTTCAACAACCTCATACATCARCTTCAGCAGGTGAAAACCAGGCACATCCGTGATGGCAGACGCTCAAAAAGCCAGCAACAACAGAAATATAAGTTTTACAGTTTTTATCTTTAGGAATACTTGGCCAACATTGATATGACCCCTGAACCCTCTGCTTCCTGTCACACCACTCAAAGTGCCCTTAGAAAAACCCAACTTTTCYACCTCTGTCCCTCATAATCCAGACACTGCACCAGTAATTTAAACAAAATAAAAATACTTATTTACTTTCTTATACTTAAATGGATAAGCAAATATAGTCAAATGCTCAGCCACTTTTATACTGCCTTATTTCACGCCCRTATAAATAATTTAATAAAAACCGCCATCAAAAATAACTGAAGCTGCTCCAGACTTTTCATCTTCTTGAATCTCATGCTGCAAAATTTAGGGATCTTTGACTCAGAATTTATGTCTGGCTTGCCACCRAGTACCATCACCTCTGCTGGTGAGAGCAGCCTGAGTTATCGCCCTGGCTGTGAACTGGACTAGGTGACCTCATAGGTCTTTTCCATCCATRCCTCCTGAAACTCTATTAAAGGCCTCTGTCAAAACCCCACCTCCGTGTACACTGCCAGGAGAGGAGGGGGTATTTCACTTTGCAGTCAAGGCACAGGAGTGGGATGTGTAAAATTAAACATCTCTCCTTCCTCCTATCCCAGCTGATATGGGTATGGATACAGATCAGCAAGAGAAAAAGCAATATCCCTCAAAACACTCAAAATAACTTGGTGACTTAGATTTTCCAAAGAAAATGAGGTTTTGAGACAAGTCAGAGGGGTTTTTGTTGCTATTGCCAACCTGGTTCACACCAAGAGACTGWTAGCTGGATTACTATGTGGGACAAATACTTTCTCTCAATGAGAAAAAGGGATAAATTAGAAGAGATAATTGTTTTAAGCATCTGTGTCGTAAATTCAATATATTCASTGTGTTGAGTGTGGCTGAGAGTTTGAAAGCTGCAGACACGAGTGAGCTCACCCTAAYTGCCTCCTCCCTGGATGGGGCACAAAGTCAATACTGCTCTTTAATAAATCTGAGAGGATTAAATATACTACATACATAAATATCCTACAGTAGGTCCCATACAGGGTAATATTGTCAGTATAATGCAATATAATATAAGAAGCTATTTTTCCATGGAATCACAGAATCCTAGAATGGYTTGTGTWGGAAGGAACCTTMGAGAMCATCCAGYTCYAYRGGCAGRGGYATCTTCTACTAAAGRTTCTTCCACCAGGGAACCTTTYACTTTTTTGGTCCAAAATGTATTTACTGCAGCAAACAGGCTTTGTGCCCCTGGGCCTGAACTTCTCTCTCAAACCTTTAGGAATAAATTTGGAGAAAGTTCACTTGAAGCTTTCTCCACAAAGATCATTGACCAAATGTCATGGGATGTCTGGCCTCCAGAGAGACATTCTGTGGACAAAGCTGACCTCTGTCAGGAACCAAAGGTGGACATCACTTACTGTGATGGTGAAGACAAGCAGAAGGTGAAGACAATTCTGTGACTCTACTTCTTTAGTGTCAGGTTTCCATAGGTTTGAATTGTGGGATTTTTTAGGTCCTCAAGTCGACTACATTGKGACACTGAAGTTTCTCACAATGAGACAGGTGGATGAGTTAAAAGAAAAGAAATTAGGGGGGRAAAAAAGAATATGTATTCTCCTTTCTCTCTATGTTTCAAGGGCTTATGCAGAGTTCAGAGGCCTCCAGATTACAGCAGAGGCCAGGTGGAAGTTGGAATTTCCATCTCAGAATGCCAGGGAATGTGATAAATCACACAGATTTATACAGCACACCACACAGTAGATATCTAAATATCTAAACACACTGGTACACAGTAGATAATCTAAATTTAGGTACAGGCATAGACACCCAAACCCTCACTCAGGCTGAACCCCATCTTTAGGAACCTCCAAGGAGAGAGTGCGAAGGAAGGAAGGAAGGAAGGAAGGAAGGAAGGAAGGAAGGAAGGAAGGAAGGAAGGAAGGAAGGAAGGAAGGAAGGAAGGNGGAAGGAAGGAAGGAAGGAAGGAAGGAAGGAAGGAAGGAAGGAAGGAAGGAAGGAAGGAAGGAAGGAAGGAAGGAAGGAAGGAAGGAAGGAAGGAAGGACTGGTGGATTTTGCCTTCATGACACTTAAATTTTTCTTAAATATACTACCTGTCCTTTTTAGAATCAGAACCTACATTATTTTAGAAAGTCTGGCAGATGTTCCCTCATGCCTTAGAGATGTCTGATGGTTTATATCTGGATATCTCCAGCAAGGCAGCAGCCAATGTGCATCCATATTTCTGGGGATTTTACCAGCCAAAGCTACACAACAGTTAAGCATTGCTGTGTATTATTTTTAGTTGCCTAGAGAAAAGCACAGGAAAAAAATCCCAAAATATAGGACAATGTGTTGCAAAAATAAACACTTAAAAAAGAACTAAATGAAACTGAAAAACAACCCCATGCATATGATTACCATTTCAAACAGGGAAAGACTGACCCATTGGATACTCCTGAGAATGCTCCCCCATGGAAAGGTATTCATATTCATATATATCAGCATTTGTAAGATCCAGCACAACATTGGGGTCATTTTGTTTAAAATATACTGTGAACTCAGCAGGATACATCTGCTTYATATTAGTCTCGAGAAAATACTATAAAGGGCTTTTGGGGGGCTTTTTGGTATTTTTTTTCTGTTTTTACTCTGTGGATAATTGGGATAAAACTGAACTTGTGTGAAAAAGGAAGCAACTCATAGAAACACCTTAGAAACACCTTAGTATCCTAAGATGCCAAAAAGGAAACAGAAGTCTGAAAATTAATTAGGTACTTTTAAGGAAATATTTACTAAAGTACCCTACAATTTCAACATTCCCTTTATCATTTTACTGCAGTATGGTGTTTTTCTTTCTATTCTGGCAACATGAAAATTTATGTTTTGATACTTAATGCAACCACAGCTCAGGTTCCAGATCAACTGATCGCTTTTTGGGATTGAGTCAAGTCTGTTCACCTTGCACTGTCATTAAAGCACATGCAAAGCCAGGAACTGGTTTAAACTGATCTGATTTGTGGCATCTTTCCTGCAATTTGTCATTCCCCTTGCACAGATGCAAATGACAAAGGAAGGGAGAATCAGGCCCTCTGTGCTGACAAAGGGCTCTTATCTTCACAATGTTTTGCTAGCTGATCATACTGTTTCCTTGTCCTTTCATTTAAGGGTCATCAAGATAAAGGTGTTTGTTTGAAWTCTTTTTTTTTCTCCATCTTGCTCCCAAGCCCTGTTACACATAATGTTCCTGCTAAGGTCGTACTGTGGTTCCCTAAATACGCTTCTGCATGGCTTCTGCTCTGCTTTTATGGYTTTGCTTAATTACATATAGAAATAATGTTAGGTCTTCAAATAGGAAATTCAGTGAGTATGACAGGGATCTTAAACACCATTCTCTCTTAACTTCCCCTTCACAGTCTTTCAAACCAACAAAATTTGRGGGGATGCCCCCCTCATCTATGCCCTGTCCTCAGGTCCCCAGCCTCAGCTCTGTTTTTTAGACAGAGCAGAAAGGATTTATCTGAACAGGGTCTTACATCAGCATCTCATACAATCTGAGACCAGGAGCTGCTACAGTCATCTGTTTACTTTCTTTCTCAACTTAAATAAAACAAGAGGGGGAAAATGTTCGAACGAGATAGCTCCTGCTTATGTGAGCGATTCACGGGGAATAAAAATAAAAATCTATTTACCTTCAACCACTTGCAATGAATTATGAATACAGAGGTGTCACCAATTTGCATAGAGCACGTACACGCAGCTCATTCTTGCTTAATCCTTTTGCTTGAGCWTTTTATTATTTCTTATTATTATGAATTCTAGCACAGAAGGCAATTTCAGCACCTGAACTATTTAGAGAGGAGACTGATTATGTTATTATGGAGAAAACTGTTTTTTTATCAATTGATTTGGCAAATTCAGGCTCAGACACTCTCCAGTTCCCTGGTCTCCCATCTTGATTACCGTGACATCCCGCTCAACTTACTTTGATTCATATTTCTGTGGTATCAGCCATTCAAAGCACAAGCTGCAAAGCACAGAAATGAGCAACCATCAGTTTCCCGGCAGCATTTCAGTTTCTGGTCCCTGCTTCTTTTATTCCTTGTCTGCCACAACTATTTCCAAGGGCTCAGTTTCAGCTTTTSTCAAACTGCTTCTGTTTGTACCCAAGACAACATTGATGCTGAGGAGCAGCTGGGTTCAACAGGAGGAAAATGCAAAGAATGATTTTCCTTCTGAGGGCAGAGATTATTTCAGGAGTGCCTCAAGCTAAGAAGGTTGGCAAAAAAGGTATTACTGGGGTCACAGGGCTACTTTGTAAAGAAACTGGAGGTTGCATTTTTGTATGTTTAGAGAGGATAGGCTGGGAATGAAGTCCCTGTTTGATCACCCCTGGTTCACTGAATTCATGACCTGAACCTTGGCATTGCTGGTGCCTTTGACTGCAGTGATGGCATGGACATGGAGCACAAGGATATGGAAGAGAGAAGAGTTTAAAAATAAACCCCAAAAGCAGCAACAACAACAAAACCCTCAAAAACTCGATATGTGAAAAAAAATGAGGGGAAAAAATGGGAGCCGAAGAAACACAGATGGAGGCAGAAGGGAAGAGCAAAAGGCAGGGATGGTGGGATTTGTGACTTGAATGAGGCCAAGAGGAGAGATGGAGATGAGAAAAGAGCCTGAAACCTGTCAATCCATGAGCAGAGCAATCAGGTGAAGAGCCAGGAAAAGGTACCCACTGATCTACAGCGAGAGGAATCCACATCAGTGAGGTGGAAACAGAGGAGGACGAAGTAGATGAAGAGAGAAAGATAGATGGAGAAAACTGAGAACAGAAAAATCACTTTTGGGTGTAGCTCAGGTCACTAATGGCTTTGGCCAGGTGGCTTTCAGCAGAAGGGAGGAACTGTGAGGTGGTCAAGGGGGAAAGCAGGAGGAGCAGGACTTAAGGCAAAATGAGGTGTGCTCTGGCATTCTGGAGAGCAGGAAGGTGACAGAAATGGGTTTAGGATGGAAATGGAAGGTGCAGGGCATCAGGGCACTGAGTGATGCTGGTACAGACTCATCCTGAGGCGCCACTTCCAAGGAAGAGCCTTCTGCTCCTTTGTTTCTTTTAACATCCACAAGACTCCCTCACACTGGAAAGGGAAAAAAAAAGAAAGTCAAACAAACAGAAAAAAGAGAAATTATGACTGGCAAAGCAGGAAAATTAATGGCATCAAGCAGAGCAGAGCACTGTCAYGGCCCAGAGCTCTGTCCTGTAATAAGTGAGTGGCCCAGATGTCAAAAGGGTTAGGGCATTCCCTGCTGACACAGACAGGCTCCTGAGAGGGAAAAACATTTTGTCCTCATTTACAGCATGCTGGAATGGGAGAGRGAGAGAAGGAAACGAGGTGGAAGATAACTGAGAAGTAAATTGATTTACATTTAAATGTTATGTTTTTATTACTATTTTTTCCCCACTCCGTGTGAAATCTCATCCTTTAAACTAGACAAGCCAGGGTAAACTATTTTTTATACTGTGGAAAAAAAAATGATTGACATTCTGAGGTAATACTTTTTAAATTCCTCCAATTAAACAAAGCGAATTTAATTTTAAGTTTAATTAAAAGGAAATTTAATTAGAAAGAAGATTAAATTTTAATTAAATTTCTCCAAAATCCTTATCCTTGCCTTTACTGCTAATATTTCTCTCGGAACCAAATCCCTTTTTAATATTCTTAAATTCTATTCTAGTAAACTTCCCCTTTATATTAAAATTATATCTGCCTGGATGTGCTCGCTAGCAGGAAAAAAAAAAAAAAAAAATCATTGCCCCTTTTAAAATACTTGAAGAGTACACCTGAGACACAGAGTAACTCAAGAGCGACCAGTGGAACGTTTGGATATGCTCTGAGTGCGGCAGTGCTAAATTAACCCGCCTGCTGCTGCACACTCTGCGGGCAGAGGAGCATCTGTGTGTCACCAGACACTCCTCTGTGCCTGCAGCTCCCTGCTGCTCAGCACACCCATGGTGTCTGCTCTGCTCGGCAGCTCCTGCCCTTTGCTCTCTTCTCTTCTACAGAGAGGGTTTTTTTTGGGTTTTGTTTGTTTGCTTTTTTTATATTTTATTTTTGGATTTTTTTTTTTTTGTTTGTTTGTTTTTTTTTTTTTTTTGGTTTTTTTTTTTTTTGTTTGTTTGTTTTCTTGGTTTTGTTTTTTTCATAGAATGGTTTGGGTTGGAAGGGACCTCAGTGATCATCCAAAATTCCATCCCCTGCCACGGGCAGGGACACCTCCCACTGTCCCAGGCTGCTCCCAGCCCCAATGTCCATCCTGGCCTTGGACACTGCCAGGGATCCAGGGGCAGCCACAGCTGCTCTGGGCACCCTGTGCCAGGGCCTCCCCACCCTCACAGGGAAGAATTCATTCCTAATATCAAATGTAAACCTGCCCTCCTTCAGCCTGAAGCTGTTCCACTGTGTGCTCTCACTCAAGATCTTTGTTAAAACTCCCTGTCCAGCTCTCTTGGATCCCCCTGAGTCACTGGAAGGGAGTCCAAGATCTCCCTGATCCTTCTCCTCTCCAGGCTGAGCAGCCCAAGCTCTCTCATCTGCCCTCTTTCCATCTGCTCTGTCTGCTGGAGAGGTTTGCCTCAGTCACAGCATCCACCATGGACTGAGTCAAATCCATCCTTTTTTCATCCCGTATTCCATGGCATCAGCTGCAGTCTGCACAGCAGACACGACTGCCCGGTGCCACAGCGCTGCTGCAA
>NW_026623287.1:3072138-3073242 GCF_030028575.1 Malurus melanocephalus
CACTGGGAACTGGACACTGCACACTGGGCATTGGACACTGGGCACTGGACACTGGACACTGGACACTGGACACAGCACTGGGACTGGGCACTGGGCATTGAGCACTGGGCATTGGACACTGGACACTGGGCACTGGGCATTGAGCACTGGACACTGGACACTGGGCACTGGACACTGGACATTGGACACTGGGCATTGGGCGCTGGACACTGATCACTGGGCACTGGGCATTGAGCACTGAACACTGGACACTGGGCATTGAGCATTGGGCATTGGACACTGGACAGTGAACACTAGGCACATGACACTGGACACTGGACACTGGGCATTGGAAACTGGACACTGGACACTGGGCACTGGGCACTGGGCATTGGACATTGGACACTGGACATTGGGCACTGGGCACTGGGCATTGGACACTGGGCAATGAACACTGGACACTGGACATTGGGCACTGGACACTGGACACTGGACACTGGGCATTGGGCACTGGACACTGGACATTGGCATTGGACACTGGGCACTGGACACTAAACATGACACTGGACACTGCACACTGGACACTGGGCACTGGACACTAAACATGACACTGGACACTGCACACTGGACACTGGGCATTGGGCACTGGACACTTGGCACTGGACACTAAACATGACACTGGACACTGCACACTGGGCACTGGGCACTGGACAATGGGCACTGGGCACTGGACAATGGGCACTGGGCACTAGACATGACACTGGACACTGGACACTGGACACTGGGCACTAGGCATTGGAAACTGGGCATTGGACACTGGACACTGGAGACTCTGGACATTGGACACTGGGCACTGGACACTGGACATGACACTGGGCACTGGGCACTGGATATTGGACACTGGGCAATGGACACGGCACTGGACACTGGGCACTGGACACTGGCCACTGGACACTGGACACTGGACAATGGGCACTGGGCACTGGGCATTGGGCACTGGGTGTTGTACACTGGGCACTGGGCACTGGACACTGGACACTGGACACTGGGCACTGGACACTGGGCATTAGGCACTGGACACTGGTTACCCCCCAGCAGCCACACCAGGGCAGTGCTCATCCCGAG
>NW_026623287.1:3074033-3080542 GCF_030028575.1 Malurus melanocephalus
GCAGTTTGCAGGGTTTATAGAGCTCCATTTAATTTTCAAGGGAATCCAAATAGAATGCAACTTCCCTGCTGATATTAAGGAGGAGATCGCAGGAGATGCCACATGTGACAGTCAGTCCCAACTGCCTCACCTGCAGCAGATCCATCAGGGTGCCACATACCACACTCTGCAGCTTCAGAAACTCTCTAACATCTTCCTGCCTACTTTGGCCACTCTTATTCTATTTGTTGACATTTCTGAGGTCAGTCAGGTTGTTTCTGAAGTGCAGTTCTGGGGTTTTTTTATGATTTTTTTTTTCAATTAAAGTAACTTTTTATGCTCCCTTACCCTAAAGTCATCTGCTTTGTCTCTGAGCTCAYTGTGCTCACCTTCAGCTCTTCCTGCTCTCCATGTGTCTCTCCCACACAYTGCAAAAGTCAACAGGAGCTGACCTTTCTCCTCACCAGCTGTCAGACCTGGCTGGGGTTCCTGAGCAATGGAACTTTTGCCTTATGGGGCTTTTCTTTTTGTCTTCCCCATCTATCTGAAAAATAAACATGGACCAAATGACAAAAATTCATACACTACCAGTCTGTGCTGCAGKCAGTTACACAATTACAGGGATTGGAAAACACATGGAGCAAGGGTTGATTAAAACATGGTGGGCCAATGGCATTATGCATCTTATTTCTTTCACAGATGTAATCCTAAAAGTATTCTCGGACAGGCTTGAGAACATGGTGATAATCTTTTATTTATAGTGATTAAATTGTTAA
The DNA here is from genome assembly GCF_030028575.1 of Malurus melanocephalus. Lineage (NCBI taxonomy): Eukaryota > Metazoa > Chordata > Aves > Passeriformes > Maluridae > Malurus > Malurus melanocephalus. Next base: position 3,074,789 of record NW_026623287.1, read on the forward strand.
CACGATGAAAATTTATCTTCTTCTTTCTGTGTGCCACTGCTCATTTCCAAAATCTCTCTCCTGGGCGGGAGATATTTTTATTATCAGCTTCACTTGCAGTAGGATCAACACAGATGAGGTCTAATAGGCRATGCTGAGATATAAATAGGAATGGAAACAGGCAAACAAAATAACATTATCACATTTTCAAAGTGAGAAACTGAGGTACAGAGAAATCAGCTGTGGGTACCAACTACCTGGAAGTTCTCTCACCAGGCAATTCAGAGAGTTTCACCAGGAAGATCTGCTTCAAAACAGTAAATCCAACTTTGATTTCCAGAGTCCTAGATTGCTACCTCAAGAAAAAACMATCAAATATTTTAAAATGTAAAACAAAAGTAAGAGATAAGACAGAACATTTGTACTGCCAATGGAATTACTCGTATAAATATGAGATCATAGAGATGATTAAATATGATGCCATTTATCCATATGATGTTGGATAAAATCATTACATCATGATCCAAAAATGCTGTAGAAGAAGACAGCAGATGCCTGTGCTCATCACCCTGTGGGATGTTCCTGCTGAGAAGGTTGCCTGGGCCATGTTTTTAGGCAGTTTTTAGKCTGTGACACTGAGCTGGGCACCCTTCACACGTTGGTGCTGTGATGTGTCTCACCATGGTGCACTCTTTGAGAAGGTAAGACTTTGAAACAAATCACAACAACACACATGAAACTGAAAATAAAAGCCCAAGAGCACAGTACTGTCTCCCTTTAGTGGATTTGGACTTTTCCAAGTGATAAACCCAACCTGTAGATAGAATTTGTCTGCASAGGAGAAGGGACACAGGCAGTGCTGGACAGTGCAAAGGCAGTGGTCAGTCTGATTCAGTGTGCACCTGGTAGGGACCAAGGAGRCTTCAGGAGAAGGTTCAAGACATTTTTCTCCTCAGGGAACTTTCCTKCTTTCCCACAGAAGGTTAAGGTCTTCTCAGTCCTGGATGTATAAGGATTTATTTCCTTTCTCTGGCTCCTGTGGAAAGAAAACTGTTCTTTACCGTTTAGAGTATTCTGYGGACTATCTGGTGAGTAAGGAGCTTTCACCACATAGACACAAAAATAGAGAGAGTTTTATGGGGTGTGTTTCATTCCYGTTGGGTGCCCACCAGCCATGACTACTGCCCTTTGGGCCACACAATCAACCTCCTCACTCATGAAGATAAATGTCGTATCAGCCCTGCAGTAAGCCATCATCTATTCTTGAGAAACAAAGAGAGTATATAGCATGACCTTCCTTGAAATATTGGATCTATTTACACGGGTTTGCGTGGACCACATTACTTATGAGTCACCAAGGGGAAACTGAGCTCCTTGTAGATAAAGCGATCAGTGCAAACCACTGTAAATAAATCTGAAATTTCTATGAAGGTCGCACTGTGTCTGATTTATTCTTCAGCACCCTATGAAATAATGTTGACCAGGTAAGTGGTTTTCAATTATTTTTTTTATTCACATAAGGAAAGGGGGGAAAAAAACACCTTTTTTTTGTAGGATAAGGGACTGCTCTATTTTAAAGTGCATCTGGTTAGAGAGATGACACATGCCCAGGAAGTAAGTTATTGTCTGGCATCAGGATAAAYGTTCTGGACCTGATTCTGCCACCCTAACTATCCAGGATGACTTCAATGGGCATACAGGGCAGAATCAAACCCAGCAGCTGTCACAGATGATCCTTAGGCACTCTGAAGCTCCATTTTCCTGATTAATCTATACCTTTGTTTTCATTATTAACCCCAATACAAGTCAAGCCTGAGTGAAACTTTTGTATCACTTGAGTAGGGGCTGTCATAAGCACAGGCTTTTGGTCCTGCAARGTAAGAAATGCTCCAGTGGCCATGTTATAGGTGGTAAAGTTGATCTTGTGATGAATCTGCTTTGTCTTTCATCTGACCTGTCTGTTAGAGCAGGAGAGCCCCTGACTAATTGATGCAATTAGGAGCAATAATACGAGGACTCCATTTGAGGTTCGGGGGAGTCTCTTGGCTGAAAGTATCCACTTGCTTCAGTTTGCAAAATCAGACAAGAAATCTATGARCAGATTCTTTAAGAATATTGATAGCTTTGCTACTTTCTGTCCATAATGGCACTGGAAGGTAAAAATGGTATCTCATAAGTGAACTTGATCACTGTGTCCTCCTGAGCCCCAAAATGCAAGTTTTAGTGCTCTAAAGAGGGTGAAATAAAAACCATTTTAGAGCACATATGGGGTTCACACAGGAAGAAAAATATTTTGAGACTYACAGCAAGGTTGAACTTGCCTGGAATGTTACTCATCCTCACAGAAGTTGTACTCAACACCATAGAAAGTCAAGAATCAGGAAGAGCAAGAGGGTCTTCAGACATTAAGCAAATTCAGTGACCACAGCAGATGAACTTAAAATCTGGCAAGGACAATGATGCTTTCTGGAAAAAGAGAAAAGTTAGAGTTACTTCATGACTCTCACACAATCTCAGGGAAAGCTGCCTTCTTTAAAATTTCCTGTAACATACACCCAGGGCTCAAGCTTCAGCCCAGTTTTTAAGGTTTTTAATAACATGGCCTGAGTTAGAAGCTGATCCAAAGAGCAAATCTAGCTACAAAAAGGTTTTTCTAAACCAGACTGAGTTTTTAAAAACAAATTGGTTAATTTAAACCTGACTGGGACCAGCCTTTTGCCAGCCTCAGCAGTTCTGCCACACCTCAGGACCTTTTATCAAATCTATGCCTCAGCAAATTTAAATGCTAGTTTAACTGCTGTTGTTAGTTAAATGACAGTTAATTACATCCTTGTAGCTCACATTAATCGCTTTAGCATATGAGTAGCTTACACAATGGACAGGATGTATCTGAAATGTCTCTGGAAAAGCTGAGTCAGAGCAGCAGCYTTCCCTTGGCTGTGAAAGAACCTTTCTGCACTGCCAAGGGCAAATCTGAGCACCATCAGCTCTGCCATCCTCAGGGAGGTGAATCAGCTACTGCCCTCTCAGGGAAAGGACTGAGAGAAGGGCTGAGAGCACCTCATGGCACACAGGAATGGCAAAAACACTGGAAAAGATCCATAAGGAGGCGGCGGATGCCACATCCCTGGAAACGCTCAATGCCAGGTTGGATGGGGCTCCGAGCAGCCTGGTCTCCTGGAAAGTGTCCCTGGTCATTGCAGAGGTGTTGGACTGGATGGCYTTTAAAGGTTCCTTTTAACTCCAACTGTTCTACAATTCTAGCAGATTATACCCAAAAAACTTGCTAAAGTAGAATGATCACATTAAACAGGTGTTTTTTTGTTTTTTGTTTTTTTGGGGGTTTTTTGCAGCTAGTATTGACACTGTTATGATGATGTCAGTTCTTCTCACAAGAACCAGACAGGAAGAAACCCCAAGTTGTCCTAGTCCTTGTGTCAGCTCCAATCCACGTCCCAGAAAACTGCCATTTAAACTTTACAGTCAAATTACATCAAGTGATTGCTATTTAATTTGAGTGTAATGGCTTTAGAGTAATTGCGCCGCAAAATCATCTACACAAAATATTAATCCTTATTTTTATTTATTTCATTTGGCGGTTGGCTTTGCTGCCTTGTCTTCACYCAGGTTTTTCAGCATTCTGGCAACCCTTAAAGACTGTGTGAGGAGTGGTACAGCCTTRGTAAGGGCTAAATCCTTGCAAGAGATGCTCTGAAACTCTCTGCAAAGCTCTCCCATTCCACTGCTCCACAGACCCTGCTTCACCATCTGCCTCGCGAATTACATTTTTTTTTTGTTGTTGTTGCTGTATTTCACAGGTTTAAAAATACGGTTATTATGATCCATAAACCAGCTTTCACAGAGATTATTAATTAAGTCCCAAATATTGTGCCGACGTGCTTGGTGAAATATGTCTCCAACGTCAGAGCACTGCTGCTGTTATGACCCATCTGCATAACATTATCTGAGAGCGCTTAAAGGCCCCAAGTTTTGTGCTTGCTGCAGGGGATTGGGGGGAGTTTTTTGTTTTGCTATCCCTCATAGCAGTTTCAAGAAGTAAAACCCGGAGCCTTAAAGTCWGGTGGGTGAGATAAATTGAAACGGATCTTATTGCTCCCAAACATTCTCCTGGAAACAATGGCATCTTGACATTTTATCAGTCACTCATGCGGTCATTCTCAGTGGTATCAGCCAGAGCTTGAAGGATAGAGCCGTAAAGAAAGGATTGTCAGCCATAAACATTCCTCAAAACCATGAAAGCCACAAATGAAAGCTTAAGTAATGGAGGACGGAATACCCTTGATATTTCAACAATTACCTGCAACAACAGGCTTTGTTCAGAGCCTGGGCCATTTTTTCAAAAGCCTTTAGTTGTCATGGCCAGAATAGGATAGGGGAGAAAAAAAAAAAAAAAAAAAAAAAAAAAAAAAAAAAAAAAAAAAAAAAAAAAAAAAAAAAAAAAAAAAAAAAAGAAAAATAAAGAATGAGAAAGAGAAAAAGAGAAGGACTAAAAGCTCTGAGGTAAAAAGATAAACTTGAGCTGCTGCATATATGAGGAAGTTTATGGAAATTTTTCATTTTTTAGAAATCAAGATTTATTGCCAGGTATTAGAATTATTAGGCTGGTAGTGAGATGCTTCTCCTTTTTTTTCCCCTTTTTTTCTCTGAGAGATCATTAGAAAGACATTCATGCTGCTGAGCTGTTACCTCTCTGGTCATTTCCGATGTCAAATTACAGAAGAAAAAAATGACACTTGCAAGCACATGGCAATTTGAAGGAGCTTCAGTAACAGGCAGAMGCAAGCAAGTGGAAAAGCAAAAGTGAATTCAACTTCATTACACTTTGGGAAAAATATTATATATATGGGAAGGATTAAAAAAAAAAAAAGAAAATCTAGCTTTAAGTAGTCTTTGTGCCAATATTTTAGCAATTTAGAGCTCATAGAAACTAAGTAAAATGTAGTGCTTGGTATCCAAGTCAACCTAAACTCTGGAGGTAGCAAACATGAAAGGTTAAATGCTCTAAAAATTGCATTTGTAGAGTTTCCCAACTTAGGAGATTAATAGTCACTCAAAGCAATGGATAAATATTAGTAAAGGACCATTAGCAGGGAAAAACACATCAGTGAATCAGAGCTCCCCAGATTATCAGATCAATTTTAAACAGGTTTATCTTGGACTTTTCCAGCACCTTAATGTGGAACAAATTGGTTTTTTACCCCTTTTAGTTTCTTTAGATTTTGTTGACTTTTTGTTGTTAAGTATACCAAACCATTAATATAAATAGGTCATTGGCATAAGAGCATTAATTGCTTCCCTCTGCAGGTTCCTGAATACAGTAATTTTATGAATGTCATGATTTTTTCCCCCCCTTTTATTACTCTGCTCATGGTTACCTAAAGGTTAAGAGCAAATGAGTTACTGGTTTTTAATGTTTCCTACAAAAGACAAAGAGACCAAATAAAGAATGTAAACAAATCCCGAAGCAGGAGACTTGAGGTTTTTTCCACTTTAAATATATATACATAGACAAAATATGAACAGCTGAGCTAGAACTTGCACATTGGCACAGGTAAGAACAYGGCCAGGAAGGAAAGGAGAGAATCCTACTCTGTGTTTGAAAGCAAATATTGAATCAAACAATTGAGTAGGAAAGCTTTGTTTTGTCTTTTAGGTCTCCAGGAGGTTTCAAAAAAACAAAACAAAATTAAGCCAAACCAAACAAGTGAAAAACACAAAAACAAAAAAAAAAAAAAAAAAAAAAAAAAAAAAAAA
>NW_026623287.1:3080553-3081490 GCF_030028575.1 Malurus melanocephalus
AAAAAAAAAAAAAAAAAAAAAAAAAAAAAAAAAAAAAAAAAAAAAAAAAAAAAAAAAAAAAAAAAAAAAAAAAAAAAAAAAAAAAGAAAAAAAAAGAGAAGAGTGATAGAGAATGATATTTGAAATACAGTCCTTGCTAAAGCAATAGAACATGTTCATTATAGCTTATTAATGGCAGAACAGAGAGCAAAGCAAGCACTCTCCATTTTAATTGCTCACTTGCTCATGTAGAAACCCGAGTTCATTTGAAATGCTCCAGGACRTGCCTGTGGCCCCTCACTGTCATTCCAAAAAAAACTGCAGGTCCCCATAAATCCCAGACCATTTCTGACACAGTGATGTGGATCTCTTAAACACCCAAGATTGTCTCAGATGATTCAAAACACCCAGGGGGAAGAAAGTGGAATTAACTTGGAGATCTAAACCTTCCAAGACACGCAGASATCTGCCTCTGGGCCAGGCATCTCGCTGGTTATTGACTCCTGTGGGCTCCAAACGACATTTGGCACCCAAATGCTTCTGCAGAGCTGACTACAGGATCTTTTTCCCTGGGCTACCTCTGTCTGGAGTTCATAACATTGCTCTTCCTCCTGGGAGCTGGATTTTTCTCCTGACCAGTTGAGTAAATCTTGATGATCCATTCCCCACCTTTGCTTTCATTTGGCCTTGTATGAGTTGGCTGCATTTAAACCACTGCCTGAAAAACTGAATTTCTCCATGTTGCTGCAAATGGAGCCCAGACTCCTTTGGACACAAAGGCTGAGCCAACAGATTAATTTCCATGGCCTTTGGATTTGGTTTGTCATTCTGGAAGGGTGATGGAAGCTGTTAATGCTCTGAGGTGTCTGTGAGATGGAAACAACCCTGTGGGCCCATAAGGTCTCATGGAGAAAAAAATAAAAGTAAAGGTAAAAGTAAAGATAAAAGTAAAAGTAAA
>NW_026623287.1:3081816-3096757 GCF_030028575.1 Malurus melanocephalus
CACACACCAGGGACACCTCCTCATTTTCCTCCTTTAWTTTCCTGGCCATATAAACCTGTCAGGATCCTGCAAAAGTCTTCATTTACAAAAAGCATAACTTTTCACCAAAAAAATCATAACAGGTTTGACATCAGCAGTTTGTTTTACACATAATTTTGATGTAGAAGGTTTAACAGGCTAAATTCAAAAATCTGTTTCTATCAATTGCATCTGACAAGCAGATGAAGCTGCTCTTAAACATTTTTTTCTTATAATCGGCATTGTTTGGGTCCTGCAAGTAAGTATGTTGGCAAGTTTAGAACTTTTCTGAACTGAATTTTGCTTTGGACTCTTATATTCATCCCATCACAAAAAAAAAAAATTCTTTTTGTGTGAATACTTCACGTTTTTATAGGGAAAAAAACATTTACCACGAGGTTATATGTTTCAGTACAGGTCTAAGCAAGTTGAAATACAAAGCAACGCTTCTACTTCCTCCAATGAAATATGCATTTTATCTTCCATGAAGACTTGTTCCTTGCTAGTCTCTGTCAGCAGGAGCCATCAACTTAACAGTGTTTTGCTGACCTGTGAAAGAGCTTCTGGTAACCACTACTCAGGAGCTCCATTAGGATGGAATCATTTAAGCTGATTCTGTAACWATGTGAAACTTTTGTAAAATGAGGTTAGGAGGTTGATGCATTTTATATAACCAAACGCAACCATTTTGGGCCTGAACTTGTRAGCAGCTGAATAGTCTCAGCTTCCATTAACGTCACAGACATGCTCAGCATTTTATGAGATCAATACCAATGGAATCTAAAATCTTAAGATAATGTTTTAGTTACAGTAATAGCAGTGAAAGTGCATAGGAATTTGGAGGTATTTCCTAAATAAAAGAAACAAAGCTCRCAGCATGTTTACTTGTTACTGATGACAGTTTCTAGTTAAATCTTTGTTTTACCTTGCCCTGCCTTACCTTCTTTCCTCTTCAATCTGTAACACCTCTTAGAATATATAGTAAAGCTAATCTAATTCATGACTTAATACATTTTTTGGCACCGTTCCTCAACCAATCACCAAGTACATTAATTTGTTAATAATTACTTGGGCAGTTCTTGTTTTTAATGAGCACAACATAACACAGTCAGCCCATTAAGGGCCAGTAACCAATGCAGATGAATCAGACCAGAAATCTAGCCTAAAAAGAATCAAGCCCAGTTCCCTGGGTTTGTTTTGTTTTGTTTTTTTTTTTTCAGGAAAGTTTATAATTTAGTCATACATATAAATGTACTGAATACTGTTGCAAACCTTGTTGAGTCCAGTTGCCTCTTGTAGGAGGCCAAGTTCCATATTCCTCTAACAGATACAAATTTAATGACGTTTTCCATGCTACATACATTAATTTCTAKTTTGTCCCTATGAAAATATCTTGATGACACATTAATGCCTATGAAATCTGAATCCATAGGGGTTTTAAGTCTTTTTTCTGGAAGATGTTTGAGATCCTCCATTCCTACTGGCTGTAGCAGGCCTGAGCAGAGCCCACAACCAAGATCAGGGCTAGGATACTTCCAAAAATTCCGTCAGYGCAAGTAGAAACAACGCTGCTAAGAAGCAGGTAAAATTATAGTTTGTGGGTAGTTATAAAACATTTCCCAAAAATATCCTTTCATCTTGAAACTTCTAGTACTTGAACACCGAGATCCCTCCTCTTTCTCAGGCTATTTATCATTTTTAGAGGCTATAAATTATACACGCCGAGCACCAATTTTATACACCAACAACCATAACAATGCAGTTGCAAAACAGAACACTCTGAAGGGTATGTTCCCCTTTCAAAAAGGATAAGGAAGAATAATAATGCAATGCCTAGGTCTGCAGTACCGTTTTTCCGTTCAAAGATCTCAAACAGTTATGAAGGAGTCATTAACCTCATTAAACACCTGTGATGCAGGAATCCAGCCATTATCTTCACTGCTTTCCACCAAGAGGAAATCCTGATGTTTGTGTACCTTAAGGGTAAGTTTTTACAAATGTTTTCCACTCTTGCTATGACTGGTTCACCTCCGTCAGTTTTAAGCAAATTCAGGAGCAATATATTGATTRTTCTGAGCCAAGACAGATTACATGATATACAACATGCTGACAACAATGCTGGATAGATCAGGCCCTAACACCGACCGACTGACTGCTGTTAGTATTGACATTAAGTTAATTCATTGGGAGGAAAAGTTGTGCCACAGAAMCCAAAAGTGCGCATCACCACGTTCTTTCTCTCGAGACAGGATTAACTCATGGAGTTTGGGGTCTCCCATGGCCTGGAAAGGAGAATGATTGTCTCTTAGGAGAGCTCACACAAATTGGAAGTGGGGAAGCCCCCAAGGGGGACATCCTGAGTGAAGAGGGCKGAGTGGCAAAGCCAAGGCTGGCAGGATGCTGTATCTCTTTCCCTCCTGGATAGCTCCTGGTGAGAGCAGAGTTCTGGGTCACAGATCTGAGCTGAGTCACTCGAGTCACTGAAGAGTGTCTCTGACCTGGGACACGTTCAGGCTTTTGCTCTTGTTTGTCTGGAACAGCCAAGAGCTGAATTTGGCAGCCTGAACCTTTGTTATATTCAGCAGTGATTCAGYCAGCAGCATATGGAGCACTATCCAACCCACACAAAAGTGAGTCCTTCAGCCTGAATGCAGAATCCCACCCTGTTTCACACTGCTGCTGTCAGGCTTCCATTTATTCCGATGCCAGAGCTGGCTGTCCCAGTCTTTCCCTGTATGTTTGTAGCCTATGCGACATTTTTKACTCCTGTTTTTGCTTTATTAACAGTATTTTTTGCAAAGTTTCCTGGACAAACAGGCCTAGAGAGGCTCAGCTGCTTACCTGAGGTCACCAGCACAGAAACAAAYCCACAGATCCAAATAATCTGCATCTTCTGCCCCCAGATCACCACTCATCACCTCCACATATGGAAGATATTTTCCACCAACAGTCAGCTTGTTTTCCAGGTAAAGTCTACATGGAATGTCTCCATGGCTGTCTCCAGAGTCTGGTTATCTCCGTTTGAAGATCACTCAGCTCCACTTTGACACAGCCGCTGGCACAGGGAGGTTTTGCTATATTGCTGTATTGCTTTATCTTTCTACTTTGCTGCCTTTTCTCTTTTCAATRATACATCTAGTTTCTTAGGAGATTGCAGATGTTTTATAATCACACAGAAATACATAAACTAATAAGAAAATTCCTAGCTATCTGAACAATCAAGAAATATTTATTTTCAGACAGTACTCAGGAGGAAATTTCCAATTTTTGCTTTACTCCATAACCATTATGAAGGTCAGTGTTTATTCACCCTTGTTACCAAGTRCACTTCACGATAAATGCCAAAGCTGCAGTTTATGTAAAATGTTTTTTACTTTACTTCTTCCACCAGCTTTTAGTTCGAGAGTTGTGGTGAGGATATTTAGGGAGTTTGGGGTTGAGGGATGTGAAACRTCAGCTCCCCAAACTGCAGCAGAGCCACTGTGGCAAGAGCTGAACATGCCGTGAGTCAGAGCATCCCTGAAGCACTGAACAGACAAGTGAGACAAAGGATGAGTAAGGAAATGTTCACAGAGCACCTGGACAAAGTTATAGGGCAGGTCAAGGGGAGAATGAAACACACATCACAAAGCTCTCRTCTTCTACCAAGTGTTCTTCCCACACGGTGAAAAGCACTTGTTAATTTAGCTTTTATATTTCAGTACCTCCCACCACATGAGACTCTCCTACCTGCTTTCCAGCTTAATTACATAGTTTTAAAATTATTGAGGTTTCATCTGGACTCCTGGAAGTCAGAATGAGATACAAAATGAATCATGAGAAGGAAAACCCTTTCTGTAATGATGTGCACATGTGTCACCTGATGATTTTCTGTGGAAGGAACATTGTAGTTGGGCACTGTGCTCTTAAACTAAAATCTTTGTCTCCCTCCCACCCTCTAAATTTGTGTGAAACTCAGAAGTGTGTAGTCTCTGCTCTTTGTAAATTCGCTTACCTGGAACATGAATTCAAGTTTGAGCATGTGCATTGCTTGATCTGGAACTCACTTTGCCAAGAGGATGCAAACAGGAACTGCTGACAGTTCTCCAATGCCATTTCCACAAATCCTCCTCCAGGGACAGATAAATAATGAAACGACTGAATGGGAAATARCACTAAAGCATCTCAGCCTACAGAACCACAGGATATGCACCAGACACACATGGGTGAATGCTGAAATGCTGAGAACATTTAGTAACACAGATAGGACTTTGGGAATCCTCATGCTTGTCTAGGCTAAGTGAAGCGTAAATCTGGAGTAAATGGAGCAACAGTGATGCAAACTGTCATAACAGATTGAGAACCAGACTCAGAGTTCCTACTATCTACCTACATGATAGGAAAAATCTTCATCATCTCTATATCAAGGCATATTTCTTGATATTTCTCTTTTGAACGCCTACTCCGCTGTTTCAGCAGCGCTGAAATGCAAAATATTCATCTTAGCTTTTCCACAGCTGAGTCCCATTCTGCTAATTCAGTTATGCAAGACTTGACCCTAATGATTCCTCTCTCTTGGCTTGGTTTTCCTTCTTTTTTATGACTTTYCTGATATTGGTATGTGGTTTTTATGTCCGAGGCTGTCAGTGAACTGAGTTGGATCAGGGAAGTCTTTGCTCCCAGGACTGTGCTGCTGAAACTGGAATGGTAGAGCATCCTCTCCGCTAAGTGCATTAAGCAAAACAGCAAAACAGCATGCAGCATTTTAGRCTTGTAGCCTGCAATTTCCCCTCCTGCCCATATCAGGGAGATCTATTATCCTGCAAGCACAGGGTTTTTSCATTCAGTGACCATTTCCTTTCCCATTCATTGCTAACATGGTGTTAACCATTTCAGCTGCTGAGAATCAATCTGATGTCTGCAGAGGAGTATCTATGATTATTGAAGACTGCCTTCCTGATTGTTAAATATTTCCCTAAAGTCTGGGGTGTTTTTTTATATAGAATAGGATGGTTTTCCTCTTATTTAGCAGGTATATTTAGATCCCTCTGTATAAGGGGACCATGCACAATTACGAATCCACATATGAAATCTGGGACTTCTCAGACACATCAGGTTCTCCAAGTTTGAGGAATTAATGTTCATTATTGAAAATATTTACTTCAGCTTTCTCTAAGCAAAAGACAACTGGAGGACTTACAGTCTTGCACTGCAGTCAYTGGGCTGTGTCATCCTCCTCTCCCCTCTTAAAAGCTTCTTGTTTTTTCCTCTCTTCTCAGCCAGAGAGGGGYTCTGATTCAAGACAATGGCATCAATGTCCCAATTTTTTACTGTGAGCTTCAGATATAACACTTCTCTTTCAGTTACCCAGCACCATTTTTATTTTTTTTTTGCCATCAAGCAAGCCATAGGTTTCTTTCTAATACGACACATGTTGTTCTACCTGAGTTTTTCTGATTTTTATGAGAGGCTGTCCCACTTGGACCCACCTTTAACAACAAGAGGCAGGAAAAGGTCTTAAGTTCCTTAAAACCAGCTTAAAAGGGAAATGCTTTTCATGCAGCAGCTCTTCAGTTTTCAAATGGTTCYTGCTCATTGTGCTCTGATCCTATTGACGCTGAATGCTCTCTTGCTATACCTCAGTGTGATATAATGGAAGGAACACCATGTGGTAGTCTGCAGAAAAGTCGATTAAACTAGCAGACATAAAACTGCAAACAGCTTTTACGCGTCACTAATGGACTGGGACCGCTTGGCTTTTATGATAGCTCRGAAAACCTTACACACCTGAGGTGCTGTAAAAATGAGTAACAGTTAAAAACAGGAAGAAATGTAAAGGACAAGGTGCAAATCTAGATGGCTTTTGGCATGAGCTGTTCAACAGTGTCAGACCATGGTCTGTTTACAGGTACAAACAAAATGAGCTCTGCTTCTCACGGGAGAGCTGCCTTTATCCCAAACGTGCCCTGGAAGCTTGGTGATCAAAAATGTGACTATTAGCAGAGTCCCTTCCCATCTGTTAAAAAGAGKCAATGGCTTTGGTCAACAGGGACTCTTGAATTGTAGGTTCAATGTTTGGCTAACTAAGGTTGAGATGTGGCACTTCTCTCAGACTTAGCAGGAACACTGGTCATTAAACATTTCCCCATATCATATTTAGCTCTGGYTAGTGCTGTCTTTGCTTTCAAACCCCCAGGGTTTTTGCCTTGTCACCCTCTTGCCATAGGTAATGTCTACRTGGTGCTATCTCTCCTTTTAAGGCTCAGGACTCAGAAGGACAAAAGTTCTGCCAAATCCTTTTCTCCTGTCCTCAACTAGCAGACACATGGGCTAATTCTCCAAGACAGACTTAACAAAGCAGTATCAGAGAAATGACAAATTTCTATAAATAATGCTGAATACTGMAAATGATATGCCTGAAAAAATCACTTGATCATTAAACAAGTGAAGATGCCTTCTGTAAAATAAATAAACCATGAAAAGAGAAGGCAAACTTGCAATTTAATATTCATAAGGTCTCAAGTGCTCAGGAAGATCTTGGCCAAATGTGAAGACACTCTGTGTGTCATGCACTTTTGACAGATRCTGTCCCCAAAGGAAAGCTGAAGCCAAGTCTGACACCTGACTCATACCAACAGGGAAGATGGAGAAATCTCCAATGCTGGCTCAACTAGGCAGGAGACAGCAGGGTTTTTTATGGCAAAATCTTTTGACTGTCATAAATTTTCATGCTCTGTACCTGGMTACCACGATGAAAGGCAATGGATTAGATCCATTTGTCATTATTAAGATTCTTGCTCATAGTTGGAGGAAAAAAAGTTAACTTGCAGATAGYATAGCTCAATAAAGTGGAAACCACACATCCTAAAGAAAACCAAGCCTAATTGCAGAGCTTTGACCTAAAATGAATCAGGTTTGGTCTTAACTGACTGAGCACCAAAATGTATATTCTATTATTTTTTATCTTGCTGTGGTAATTAATGTAAGAAATGTTTCATGCCAAGTTAACTTTGCCTGTAATGTCCTCAGATTAAAGAAATTGGAAAYAGCATCTCTGTCAGAGTGGTTGCACAGTGTTCTCATCCCCTGAAGGAAACCCAAGCTCTGCTGATTAAGAAGACTTCAGCTTTTGATCATGAGTTATTGGATATCGACCCATCACTCAGTCAGGGCTGCAGACTGACTGTCCTGAGCTGAAAGGCTTGGAATCAGATCACATCCAGGGGGAACAGCTCTCCAAGCAAAACTTCCTTCTCATCTAAATCAAGTCTACAAATAGCAACTCACGTTTGTCAGACATTCATCAAATGTGACATGCTTCATGGAGCCAGGCCACGAAAACACAGGAACCTGTCATAATAACCTCATGCAAGGCAGTAGATGGTCCTGATGCTGTATGACATGCCAGGGAGCAGATATCGTGCTGCCCGAGCAGGTGAAATAAAAAAACAAATTGTAAAAAAAAAAAAAAAACAAAAAAAAAAAAAAAAAAAAAAAAAAAAAAAAAAAAAAAAAAAAGAAGCGAGTATCTGATCCAATTAAAGTGTACATTGATTACTGTCAGGTTGCAGAAATGCTGACACACAAGGATTGATCCTGCCTGAAGATGGTGCATAAAGCAGCAAGCCCCAAAACTGGGGGCTATTGGTCTTYCCAAAACCACAAGAAGTAGCTGCCAAACCCAGGCACAAAAGTTTTTCAGAGTTAGGTACTTTAGCCTGTCTCTTAAAAACACTACTGGTTTGGGCAAGGATTATCACTATTTTCATTATTGTTCAGTGCAGAATGCTGCACTTTAGATCCTCCTGCAACAAAGAGGTGCCTGCAAACTCCAGGTGATGCAAAGACCAGCTCCACCAAACTCTGCAGACAAGATGCCACGAGCAAGAGCAGTCATTGTTTATCCAAGCCCTGGTGGCTTCAGCAGTGCAGCAGGACTGACTGCAACATGGGGTAGCACAAGGGTAAAGTTTTGAGACGTAGCTGAAATCAATTGCAAAAGAAAGTAAAACAGAAATCTTGAAAAAGTAAAAAAAAAAAAAAACCAAACAGTTTTTAACAAAACTGCCTCCTTTTCAGAATTAGGGAGTCAGGGAAAGCAGGTTTAGATTGGAAGAAATTCTTGGTTGTGAGGGTGGTGAGACTGTGGCACAGGGTGCCCAGAGCAGCCGTGGTTGGGGCTCAGAGCAGCCTGGGACAGTGGAAGGTGTCCCTGGCCATGGCAGGGGGTGGAACAAGATGAACTTTAACATTCATTCCAAACCAAACCATTCTGTGATTATATGAAAATTTTTCTGTCCCCTAATGATTTGCTTCTTCTGAAAATGTTCCCTTATTTAAATGGACTTTTCATCCCTTCACCATTCATTCTTTAAATCCCTTTCTTTCTATTTTCAACCCACTATGATCCCATTTTTTTCATAATGAAAGCCGAGAAAAAGTTAGGAAAATAAAATTACAGATTAACATTTTAACAAAATTTCCACAACAAAAATCTCAAAGAAGCAAATATTAATCTATTTTGGAAAGACAAATTAAAACAACAACAACAAAAAAAAAGTCTTGCTTAAGTAGATTTGCTGGAAAAATCCTACAGCCAGTAATAAATTAAAGTTTTTCCTTGTCCTATAAGAAAAGAAAAATGGATGGGTTTGGTTCACCCAGTGAGTGTTCAGGGCCCATTGTGTCCAGTTGTGCCACATCCAGACACATCCACAACACTCACATGTGGATGTTTCAGTGCCATAGACAGAATAAAATTATACCTACATCTATACAACTCAAAGTGCATTCCCTTAGGTAAATTACATCAATTTTCTTTGTGTCAGTTCATTCACCTTCAAAAATAAGGAAACTAATATGTCTTGTGACCACTTCGAAAATTCTATTTAATCCATTGACAAAATCATAGACAGAAAATATTAAAATACATGGACCTATCTCTCTAATGCATTGATACATTTTCGATCAGTAGAAGAAGTGATGCTATACAACAGAAAAATATTCCAACTGACTGGMCAGAAGGAATGCAAAACTCATCCTTTCCCTGGAAGAAATCATGACTGGTCAACTTTGACTTACGTCCTTGSGCAAAATAGATAATTGCTGAAGTAGGTAATAGCTTACAGCTGATTTATTTTCATGTAAAACAATATATGTCAGTAGTTTGCAGATAGAAATTCCTTCCTTTCTTTTGGTCAAGTGCTATATTATTGTGAAAGACATTTCATTGACAGCCTGTGATGGTCAGAGCTGGGTAAGAGTGCATATCCTCTTTATGTACTGGATGCTGCTCTCTGTGAGCTTGAACTTTAAAAAAAAACAGAAAAAACAAAACTTCAGAAAAGCCTGCACAGAGAACTTCACAGGGGCACAACCCTCTTCCTAACACAAGACATAAGAGATCTTTTAAACCATGACAAAGAAAAGTGATAAAAACAACCCTCTGGATGGTCGAGAATTTGCAGCTGGAATTAGGTGGTTTATGATTAATGCCCTGTGAGGAGGATGTTGTAAACAAAACATTATTTTGTATTGCAAATAAATGGGTCTACTAAGTGCTGTCTAAATCCCCCCAGGTACCAGTGGCCCACAGCTCTCAGAAAAATGCATTTGCAGAGCACTTAGTGTCAAGAAAGCCCATCTCTTGGTGCCAAAGGGTTAAGAGTCTCTCCAAATCAGAGRATAAACTCATTAAAATGGGCCATTACTGGAGAAGGAAGAAGCCCCAAGACTCCTTCCCCATTTCTTTGCCAGGTTAGCAGAAGAAACCAAAGAGCATAATACAGGTTTGAGTGCACATAAAACAATAGTAAGCTCCATAAGGAATGAGGATTCCAAAGTAAATAGAATACTGAAAGTCAGCAGAGGCAAAAGTTAACTTAATATAAAATACTTGACTCTCAGGTAAGGCATTAAGATGCTGTTTTGGCAGCCAGAACTAATAGCAGGCTTGCTGAAAGKGTATTGGCTTCAGAAAGAAGACAAATACAATCCTAATCCCTTTTTCCTGCCACACACTGGAGATGAGTGAAACCCAAGGGGGAAATTCTTATTACAGCAAATAGGTGCAAGTCCACAGGAAAAATTAAGTCAACTTGACAATTTACAAATTTCCTTTCAAGCATGAAAGGTGGATGAAAACAGAAGGTTATTTTTAAATCCAAACCACAGTATTTTGTATCTGTTAATATCACTGCCGAAGAAWAAGGGACATGGGAAAAGAGTCCATAATGAACACAAGTTTCATTTCACTGGCACGAAGCCAGGACAAAATAACTTTTGTTAGACAAGCAATATTAGAAAATCTAATACCAGGAAGGGACATTTTTCCTTCTTCCCATCACGGGCAGTGAGACCTGGCAGTTTATCCGCAGCTTTCCGGGTGAAGATGCAAACCAAGGTAAAATCTTCTTATCCCTGACTTTGCTGGGTAAGGAATATACAGCACAATGTTCCTAAGTTTAAAAAAAAAAAAAAAAAAATTCCTGTGCTGTGTGCTTCACGTTCCTTCTGATTTATTCCCCTGCAGACAAAAGAGGATTAGGGATAATCAAAGTTTGCCATCAGCATACCTGTACTATTCCACAAATGAAAGACCTTGAGCTTTGTGGAAAATACCCACACTGTTAGGTGGGCATCTGCTTAACTCTTATGGACCTTTAACACRTGTTTTGAAATGCTCAGAAATGCCAGGACCTAGCAGTATTAAATCTTGCTTTTGTAGGTGGAAAAAATTGCAATCCATGCTCTGTTACAGTGAATTGACCGTACAGATCAAATTATATCCTACCCACTACTTAGGGACAGATTCGCTCCTGAATCGTGGGCTCAAATGCTCCCAACTCCCTTCTGGCATCCAGCAAGCTGCACTTCCAGTGATCATTTTGTGGATGGAAAATAAATATATCCTTCTCCAAATGCATTGTGGTTTTGGTGTGCAACAGCACAAGTATCATAGAGACAGTGAAGATKGTACTTGGGGCAAAAATAACCAGTTTGGGGATGAAACGCCAACTGCTGAAACCACATCTTTCCTTGATGCTCCGAAAAGTGTTGGCTTGGCTTTTTTCCCCCCACTGCAGATGCAGATGTCCCTTCCTTTTGAGTGGGGAAATCAAAGCAGACCACTCTGTTCAAGTCACTGTATGAGCTCYAAGCACACGTGGCTGCYGTGAAAGTGCRCTGGACAAGGAGAAAAGATCTGATGCTGAGGAGCAGAGAGATGTTGGRGGAAAAGAAACTGCATCTCAGGCACTGGAAGAAGGAATTTTACCCTTTCCTTGTTGATCATAGATGAGTCAAAGGGACATGGCAGATGAGGTGAGAGAGTTGGTTTGGAAATTTGCTCTGCTGTTCCTCACAGAGGTCACATGGGTGGAGAAACATGTCCAGTCCTAGGGGCAGTCTGTGAACCTCAGGCTGAAGTTGTGCAGAGATAATTCCCTGGAGGGAAGAACATCAATTAAAATTCTGAAATGGAAAACATCACAGAAGCTCATAAACAGACAACATTTAAATGTCTCTGTCAGCAGATACTCTGGATTATCATCTGCTACCTCAGATAGCAAAAAGAATGAGCAGACAATAAATACAACAAAAATACCCAATCACAACAAAATGCTACAGGAAATTTCCACACCAAAAGAGGAGTCCCTGTAGCAGTATTTTTTAATGATTTTTCTTTATATGACTTATAACTAAATATAATWTATACGTACCTTAGCTAGCATGATGGGGTCCAGTGTGATATAGAATAATTACATAATTGCTACCATGGATTGCACTGTAATATTATTAATACAAATTACAATTATTAAGATAATTACAATACGAAATATAGTTATTAATAAAAAGTGTCTGCAGGATTGGGATCTAAGCTGCTACTCCATGAAACTTACCCCAAATTCATAATTAATTCTTTTTGTAATACTGTTCTTCTTTGACAGCGCCTAATCAGAGGATTGCTTGGTGAGAGATCCATTTGACTATCCACATATGTCTATAAATTTTCATATAAATAAACAAACTAATATATACATGTTTTTACATGGAGAGATTTGAGCCAATATTAAAATACATCTTCTTTCCAGCAATGTCAACAAAATTATAACAGATGTAGATTTCTGAAAATTCCAGTTGGTTTGGGTTTTAAGAATTTTTGGTACAGATTTATCCTCTCTAGTTTTATTTATTTTCTTAATTGGTGTAAGTTAGGTCTTGGTCACCCTTGTATTTCTCTATAGTTGAAAGAGAGAAGGAGATGAAGATGTTCTTTCAGAAGCCGACTCTGATCTTTCATGGGCTGAATCACCCTCTGGAGGTGCCTATTTCATTCCTGCCTAAGCAGCCAATACAGGATTACTTGTTACTAAGAACACTGACTTAACAAATGGAAGTTGAATTTGGCCCCTGGTTCCAAACTCCATGATCAACCAAATAAAACAATGTTTCCTCTTATCTGGGGTGGATGAGTGGAAATTATCTGAAGACAGTGAATTTAACCTGGTTCATTCAGTGTTTGACCTCACCTTGGAACAGGCATCTGCAGCTGGTGACACCAATTCTAGAGGTGTCAGCCCAACACARCTGGCCTCAGATGATTATGTTGCAATTTTTTGACAGCTGAAGTCACATGAGGTGCTCCTTTCACTCCTGTTTTTAATATGAGCATGTTTCCACTCATTTGGGTGAATCTAAGAATTCCTTGAAAAATAATCTGTTAAACCTCAAGCACGGCTGGGGATGAAACATAGTGGGGKTTTTTTTCAATCTCTTCCAAGATTGTACCTATCACTTAAGACATAAAATTATTTAAACCYGAGATAAACCTCCAGGCTCCATCACAGAAAATGGAAAGAGGCAAACATCTTCAGAGGGCAATTAATCCCCAGGGTCGGTCTTGATTTTGGTAAAGTGAAAGTCATTTTGGGGTGAGTATGAAATGTAGGAATGTCTTGCAACGGTGATAAATAGAAGAAGAGCTATTATGAGACAAGAAGAGTGAAGGCAGCAGTACAGCTGCTAAACATCTGAGCTAAGGTTGTACACACTGGAATTCATCTCATCCAATTTCATCCACTCAAAGATCACCGTCAGGTCCAAGTTAATCGAGGCTCTTTTCATGACAGAGCATGACCAGAGAGCCCATGTGGTACCTCCACTATTGGCAGCTGAAACACTCGTGGCATGTGCCAGCACTTGCCATCAAAGTCAGCAAAAATCTCGATAACTAATTTCTGGGAGGCTTACCTTAAGTCAACTTACGTTAGGTGAGGTGGATTCCATACCAGGTATTTCCTACAGAGGTAAATCTGCTTCATTTAAATGTTGAGTTGAGAACAGGGCGCAATTTTTCAAAAATTCTTCTGTGCTATAGGCTCAGCACATGTAAAGCCTGGAAAAAGAGTATTTGCTCACCCAGTCTAACTGCTTGGATATCATCAGCTATTTTTTGCCACACAATTATAATTGCACTAAACCCAGTCAAATGTCTTTTTTTTTCTTAAACTTAATCTCTACTTGGCTACATGTATTTTTCAGTGTTGGACTGAAGACATCAAAAGCAAGAGAATTTCCAACATCTCTGTGGTTTGTTCTGAGAGTTAATTCCCTTCTCCACTATAAATGTGCACCTTTTTCCCCATTTGAATTTGCCTGGCTTCCAGCCACTGACTCTTGTTAAGACTTTATCTTCAAGATTCAAGATCCTTTTACAACCCAGCATATTTCCCTTAGGAAGCAACTTACACATGGTCACAGAGGAAATATATAACAGAGCAAGGAACCAAACCTTACACTCTGAAATCTCGGGATAATGCCCAGATCATCAGCTCATCCATGCTGCTGACAGCTCTTTGGAGAACGGGGATGGATAATGGTTATTAATGCAGCATGCAGAAAGGGTTTTTTACAGGTGAGACTGTGAGAAAGGACAGTGTTATCTCTGTCTCCTCCAGTGATACACACTGCATGTGGCAGCTGGGGCACCACAGAAGAGACCTGGTTATMCAGGACACAAATGTCTCAGGAACTCAGCAATGTATGGCTCTGGCCCCTCACGAGACAGAATTTCCCACATTTCTGCTGCAACCTGTTTCCAGCCTAATAGCAAATGTCTGCCTTGATTGTGCTCTGACTTCCATGAGCCAGACAGTGCTCTCTGCAGCACTGCAAGCAGCAAGGACCTCATCCTCTTCCTCCAGCTTCTCCTCCTGGCATCCTGAGGTTATTGTGGCAAAGACACGTGAAAGGGCACACAACTTTTATGGGAAGTGGCAAAATTCGTATATGAGAAAGCACCTTCTCCCTCCCTGGAGCTTCACCTTGATGTTGTGAACTGAAGCTCCGCTCTCTGCCTGCTGCAGCCCCACATAAAAAAGAAAATTGTTTCTCATAAATTACTTCAGAAATGCACATTGCATGTTAATTGTAAAATAAACAGTTTAAATTCATTTCATYGAGCACAACATCAGAAAGAAAATGAGCCAACTGCGGTAGATTATTCTTGTTGGATAGGTTTCAATCATCTTTACTGATGCCCTTCWTTCTTCTCCTGATTACCATCACTAAAAATCCCCATAGCAAATTTCATCTGAGAATCTAAAAATAGAGATATTTATAACTTAGCTGTTTTTGTCTCACAGTTCTCCTCCCACTTTCTTCCTTGCATTTCTGATCAAACTTATTTCAGAAATATGTAAAACACCATGTAAGCACTATGTACAGAGAGAAATCTGGGGACATCACCACCTTCTTTTCTATCTGTACCATGGCTGGCCAAAGGAATATGTTTAGCCCATTCCCATTTGTTTTTCCAAAGCTGTCCCATGAGACTTCTTCTCTCAGCTGCTTACATGAACAGTGCTATTGACATTCAAATCCAGCCAGGTTAGTAAAGAGTTCCTAATTAGACTGGTTAAACATACCTAGTTTGCTTTCACAA
>NW_026623287.1:3096842-3098647 GCF_030028575.1 Malurus melanocephalus
AAATTAAAGCAGATAACACAAATAGTTCATCCCACAGGCCAGCAGGAGCAGAAGGGAATAGATGGAGCAAGACAGAGAGCAGCATCTTCTTCAGCTAGTTGCACTACTTCCAGGAGATGTGTGATCAAGGCATTAGTGCAAATTCTCATTTGGAATAAAAATGCCATAGCTCTACTGACTTCACACCAATGAGGAGCCAGCTGAAAAGCTGCATGCAAAACCAGCAAATTTCACAAGTCTCAGAGATGTCACCCTTCTGTGTTTGATCTTTGGTTTGACATCCTAAAAATTAGGCAATTCATATCGAAGTCAGAAGTCTACAACTTGAGCCTACATGATCACTTTGTAGGTTGCAAGTCATACCTTAAGGCACAAAATAACTTGAAACTTAGCCCAGGCTTGTTTAAAATTCAGTTCAGGTTCACAGAACTACAAACCTCAGTTAACCCTGTGAACTTGGCTCAGTTTTAGGGTTTGAACAGTCCAGGTCTAAACACATTTAAAATACTTTTTTTTTTTTTTTTTTTTTCAAAAGCAGCCTGGGCAACAACTGAAAGCCTTGGGAAAAGTTCCTCTGCATAGGAAAATAGCTAATGCATCAAGTTATGGTTTCTTAATGGCATTCAATTAACACATCACCGTTGTTAGTTGATTAAAAATTAACTGTGAATACACATTTAACATTTAGTACTTACAAATGTTCCTTGATTTATTAAAATTGTCAGGAGTTAAGGAGTCTTGGGATAAGCAAGGAATATTTTCTTTGCCTATTTTGGTAACTCTGTAATGAGGCAAGCAGCTTTTAATAGAGAATTCAGACTTGTTGAAAACTTTTCTGTAAAGCGCATTATAAATCATTCCTCAGATATTAAACACTCACTTTGCTCAGTTCATGCTGTTTGTGAGAGTGCGTATTGATTAGCTGCCGTTGCACTGCGAGAAACCCCCGACTTCAGAATTGCAAAAGAAGGGAATTTGTTGGGGAAAGCATGGATGAGTTTCCTCTCTTATCGTGTCTGAAAATTACAGACTTACTTTTTGGGTTGCACCGTGGCAAAAAATGCCACCAAGGGGCATTTTGCTGCGTGGTWTCTCAGTGTCACTGCTACACCAGCAAGGTAAGAGGTGACAGCCCCAGCCCGTGGTTTGGAGCAAGCAGGTGGAAAACCATGCCCAGGGGAAGCACAGCTCATGCTGGACATGATGGAGGGGTGGCAATCCCACCCCACTCTGGTGTGATTTACAGCACCACCCCTGGCAGAGCCATCGACTGTGTCCCCTATCATCTGACACCGCTGTAGCCCCTCCTGTGTGGGGTCTTCCTAAATTTGGACGTGTCAGTAGTGATGGTGTACGCTGGGCTGGCTCTGGCTGCACGTGCAGTTACTGCAATCACATGTTCAAATAGACATTTAAGCCTCTGAAGAAATATTTGTACTCTCAGATGTGGCTAATGTGTTTATTGAACCAGGTCCAGGCAATGACAGGCATGAGGACACTGCGGAAATAGAAACAGTCCAACCAAGGAGCAGTAATAGCAGTGCAAAGAGCTCAACATTTCAGCTAAAAAAGTCAGGGAAAAGAGGACTTTCCTCCTACCTGAGCACTGACATTTCAGGTCTGCCTGCTTTAGTYCACGATCGTGCCTCTCTGATTAAGTGACATATGGATGCAGATCACGAAAACAAGACCCCTACAATGTGAGCATTTGGTCACCCTGCTTGTAAGATGCTGACAAAAATCTCTTAAACACAGAAGTTGACTTCAAGCACGACAATTTTCTGTCTTTGCCCTGACGCACTGCT
>NW_026623287.1:3098722-3108286 GCF_030028575.1 Malurus melanocephalus
AATGAAAAAAAGCAAGCTTGGGAGCACTTTTTATCACGTTTCCCTCTGACTTGCTCCCAGGGAATGCAGCAGTGTTTTTCTCTAGTTCTGCACCTAATGAAACTCTTGTCATGATGCAGGGATTAATCTGATTATTTATTATTTGCATTAGGATGATACCATCTGCCCTTCCTTCCCCTCTCTTCCCTTCCTGCCTGAATGATTAGGGATCTGTTGCATTGAGCAAGACGGGCTCTGCTTTAAGAAAAGGCAGCTCTCCCTGTTTCAAGGAAAGGAAGTGAGGTGGGGAGAATTTAGTGATTTAGCTGGAGTTCGCTGAAGCACAGACTAAAGCATCCTATCCATTTCTGTGGGCTCCGTATCAGGCCCTAAGCATAAGCCTGCTCTGCATAAAACATCACTGTGAAATAGAGATTTAAATTGGCTCCGAAATAGCTGAGAGTCTGCACTGCAGCACYGCCACCTGAGGAGAGGCCRGTCCTGGCTGCTCAAAGGSACTGGTCAAAGGGACTGSTCAAAGGGACTGGTCATCCCAGCTCCGTGCTGGTAAACTGAGGCACTGCAGCCTCCTCGTTCAGAGCTGGTGCAATCCTCAACACTTCACGGTCTATTGGACACAAATGCCCAGGATAACGTCCCTCAACTAGCACAGGAAGCAGTAAAATGAGAAAATGTTTTCAATCGTAATATATGCTTTGCCACTTTCCTGGATAACTGCCACGCTGACAAAACAGGGTTCAGGATGAATGGTAAATAAGAACATGGCTCTTTCACTTTTGCCTGTTCTCAAGTCTTCTGCCATGTTTACTGTGACTCTTATCTGGTCTAAAATTCTTGAGATATGACTGAGAGGGGAYCTCATCAATGTCTGTYSKTGTCAGAGGAYGGACCAGGSTCTTCTCAGTGTGCTCAGCAACAGGACAAGAGAAAACGGGCACAAACTGAGGCACAGAAAATTTCACCGGAACATGAGGAAAATCTTTAATTAAGCATCCTTGAAAATCTGTGTCTTGTGTGCACTTAAAAATGAAGTGTCTGTGCATATCTGGCACCTTTAACTGTTGAAGTATTTTGCTRCTATTATTTATGGACCATGATGCTCAAAAAAAATCCAGCACTAATAACCTGTTTTGCCCAGTAATTTCACATGGGCAAAAGTCCATGAGCTGATGACCAGATCCCCAGATACACCCTACTCTACTCASTAGACTGATCTAGTCTTGCCACTTGCTAACATGAACCACACGCTGCTGTTACCAGTCTGAGCTTGACATTCTTCAAGGAAATGAAGGGAAAGGGCTTACTCACCCCAATGCTCTTCATGCAACAAGTATGACAGAGCTTATGTGCCTCAGAGACAAAGAAGGATCTACCCAGGCAACAAGAAAATTCTGTCAGAGAGCAGGTATTTGTCAGGCTGTGAAATAAAAGGCTCATCTCCACACACACAGACACACAGACACAGACACACACACACAGAAGCCCAGAGTAGAATAATGGTGAGAGAGGGGCACCCAAATAACATCAGGGAAAGAAGTCACAGGAGCTGCTCTCTGGAGCACCTCAGGGACAGAGAGGGGTCAGGACACAGGGACACATTGGGAGGGGCACGAGAAAAGTGTTTTGGGATGGGATGGAATTKATGGGRTTTTTAGGAGAAATAAGAAAAYTYAAAAMATGGGAAAGGGAGGATYGAAGTGGCTTGGGAGAGMCAAATATGAGGAAACTGAAGGAAAAAGGGATAAACCAATCAGTGTGTGTAAAAAGGACTGGTCAGTGGTCTTGTCTGAATGCTCTGTGTGTGTGATGATGTGTGCAAGGTGTCTGTACCACCCTGGAAAGGGACTGCAGCCTCAGCTCCTCCTCTGTCCAGGTGCCAGCAGCACGAGGGACACTGGGATTCATTGGCTGGTCCGACTGAGTGTCCGAGCCCAGTTCCTGGTGGATCCACATTTTATTCATGAGTGTATCTTTCACCCTGACCATCCTGAGAGGGGACATGAGCTGTGGGTGCTGACTGTGTGTGTGCAGAATGTTTTTGGGGTGTATGGATCTGRGGGAATCTCTGCATAAATACAGTTTGTGTGCCTGTGTGCCTGCAGGGAATACACACTCCATCTCTGTCCTCGTGGGACCTCTGGTGTGGATCTGCAGCAGCCTCACTCCCCTGAGCTGAATTCCTGGCTGAATTCCTGGCTGAATTTGGTCTTTCCCTAGCAATATTTCCAAGCTGCTAAAAATGCAGGTGTGCCATATGCAACAAATTCAGCAACCTCAGTATTCAGAGTCAGACTTTGTAGGTGTGGAGAGGCTACTGTGTCGTAATGCTCTGTTTGATAAGCTTTGCCAGCCGGATCTAAGGGAAGGAAGGAGAAAAGGAGGTACCTTTGGACAGTCCTGCCAGGCAGATGGACAGGGAAGCTTTTCAGCTGAATGATCCCAAGCACAATTGCAGGGAACAGTTTATGGTGCAAAAGGACAGATAATAAGAATCTAATGTGGAGGAAATTTTCAGATTAACAACTGTCTTCTCACTCTCTCCACAGGCTGATATTKCTTGGTCCTTTCATTTTCTGTTACGCTTTACATCCAAGCAGACTGTGATCTCTCTTGATGAAGGCACTGAGACAAAGAGCAGTTGGGTGCCTAAATATCTCTGAATATCTCCATGGACATAGCTCTGAAGACCCTGAGTATTCAAAATTCAAAATGGGGTTAGATYCCTCCAGCTGCAGAACAATAACTTTTATAGCCCTTTTCCCCAGACAGTCTCAAAGCCTAGAGTTTGAGACTATAATGAGAAGTTTAGAGCAATTGAAGTCTCTTATTTCATATTCATCTGAATGAGGACAGCCTGGAACCTGGGATATCTCACTTTTTCGTTTAAATAGCTAGACCTTTTTTATCTATGAAAAGGGCCTTGAGTAAAGTGAGGCCTTGTGCTGAACCTGAAGACATCAGGGATGGTTCAAGTTATGCCTATCAGATTCAGAGGCTTAACTTTGCTTAATTCCTGGATCTCACTGGAATTTAGGCACGAGTCAGCCAACCCACTGTTCAAATTTAGGGGTGCCCAGAGTATGTTTTCAGGGTAAAAGCATAGAGATTTATTTTTCCTATGGATTAAACAGCTGAAAGGTGGTGTGGTTTAGATGACAATTTAAGAGCATGTCTGGAACCGAATTCCTTCCTTGAAAGTGTTCCTGAAATGAATTTATGAGCAACAGAGCAATGGGCTTTTCAGGCACTGTTTGCAGTTGGAAAAGGTTTCATCTAACCTAGTTTTTCCCATTCCATCAGGTAGCACAGAACCTGGGCTCCTTCCAGAGACAGAGGTAAGCAGAAGAGACTCCTTCTTCTGCAGGCTGTGCACCATGAATTACCTTCTTCATGGATCTGTCTCTCTCTTTCTCCTATAAGAAGGAAATTGGAGGTTCAGCTTACAATAAGAACAGGGAAAAAAGGATGGACCTCRCCTGGCACCACACTCTTACTTCCCAAAGCCTTGTCCTAACTGGCACTGAGTTTAAACCATAGAAAACTCTGGGAACTGACCTCATTTCAAAATCTTATTCTATAATTGGAAGATGCTCASTAGCATGATGCAGCTTGTTAATTATGAAGCATTAAACATACCAGGCCAGATTCTGACATCTTGACAATGACGGCAATCTTGTATACAAATAGTCCTGCTGTAATAAATTGGACCATTYGTGTAATGGGATCTACCCAAGGCTACGAGTGACTCTGTGAATCCAAATCTGACACCTAATACTTTATAACAGGGGTCTAGATGACTCAGGGCTTCGTAACAAAACACAGAGTTTTTTTCAGCCTCCGGCTACCTGCTTTAATCTCACCGCTGTCAGCCGTGACAAAAAGTCAGCAGCACATGACAGCTGTTCAGAGACATCCTAATGAGCGGGTGATGTTGGAGGTCCCGGCAGAAATCACCCCGGGAAGCAGAGCTGAGCCCGGGAGAGCAGTGCTGGCCGCGGGGTCAGGGTCGGAGCGTGTTGGTGGCACAAAGAACCCGGCACCATCCTCTYGGGGAGGAAAGCAAATCTGGCACTCTGGGCACAGTGAGGACACAGCACCCCGTCAGCCTGCACAACCAAAAATTATCCCTCCCTCTGACAACTCTGGCTCACCAGTGAGGCCTAAACCGTGTATTCTTCAGGGAGMGCAACAAACCCGGAGACCATAATTAAAATATGTTAATCTACACTGGGCACTTACCCATGGATAAACACTTCCATTTGGCACAGTTTCCTGCAATCTTCTGAGATTTGTGACTGATCTCAGAACCCCACTCCTTTCCCTTTTAGCATTTTTGGTCTTACTTTTGAGCCAAAAGGAAAGAAATAAATAAAAATAAATCAAATTCAGAGCAGAAGAGAAAGAGAGGGAAAATGACGCTTTTTTCCCTCATAAGATTTGTAATTCCAGTTGGTTTTTACTGGGGGTGGGGGAATGCTGTCGCTAAGCTATGTGTTCATTACAGCCAGGGGGAAAAAATTAGGTTGGCTCCCAGTTTTGCTTATGTTGTTAAAAGAGCCTCTGAAGCTGCAGTTCTGGAACAGGTCTCCTCTTTCTTTGAAAGCATGCTGTTTGATAGACTGTCATTTGTCCCCTCCTTTCAGAAGAGCCAGCTGGCAGCTAAGTGCTAAAGCCAGTGACTTGCATGTGTTTTTCTGACATTTAACAAATGGGAACAGCTTGCAAATCTGCATTAACTCACTCTGTCTCACAAATAATCATCGGCTACGCGGTGTAGACATTCGAACATTAGCGCAAACACAAAAGGGAGCGGGAGTCTGTGGGAAAAACAAGTTGGCAAATAAAAGATGTTTCACTAAGGGACAGATAAAGCTTTTTGGTTCAGATGGAGGGTTCAGATACAGCTTCTGAAGATGGGGGGTGGGTGGAGGTATGAGAAGAGCGTGGTGGAGGGAAMTAATCCTCTCCCTCAATCCTAAACTATTGGATTTGCACCTGAAATTATAGTGTATTTCCCCACCATTGACAAGTGTTTACCACTGGAGCATTTTCATTCTGCAGTCTCAACCTGAGGCAGTCTGAGGAAAATACAGAAAGTACACCCAACACCAAGTTGTTTCCTCGTCAGTGTTTCTGTGTGGGAGCTTATGGGTGTCCCCAGTTTTTTCTCTTTGTAAATTAACATAAGAGTCAGCTACTAGCATAGTAAATACTATGGGATTGTTCAGGTAATAAAGGAACATGGATAAACTCAAAACATCATCAGTTCAGAGGCTAAAATACAGCAAGCAAACCATTTACTTTCTAGGCTTATGACAGAGATTTAGACTTTTCACTCGGAAAAAGAAAAACAACATACTGAATTCCTTTAGCTTCTCTCAAAATTATAGCCACAGCTTTTAGGGAGTGAAAGACAATTCCAAATGTTGTTTCATCTTAGCCTCTCTTTATTTCTCTCTCCTAGAGATTGAGAAAGGCTCATGCCCAAGTAACAACATATACTTTTTCCTTTGGGGCAAGAATACCCCTTTTCTTCATTGGTTCACTCTCTTACAGGCGGTGGGGACAAATGAAACGGATGTAAATTATGGCAGAACCTCACATCCAGACTGTATGAGTTTGTGGTGATTATCTTCCTTTGAAATAGCACTTAAGCAGGACTCCAACATTTAGACCAAAACACCTTTCTTACTGAACTAAGGACTAAGTCCTGTGCCTGGGAGTCATCACTGGCACCTGTAGGTTCATCTCTCGAGGCTGTGAGTAGTGAGCCGCAGGGCAGAATGGATCTTCCTTCTTGGGCAAAAGAAAACCCCCACAACAATGGCAAATTATGATTTCCAGAAAGTACCTCATGGAAGTGAGTGCAATTAAAAATTGTTTTGCCTAGTAGAATCAAAATACTTTACATTATTGGTATCTGGGAAGCAATGTCCTGGCTGCCTCATCTAGCATTAACATTAACATTAACATTAACATTTCAGAAAATGTTGGTGTTCAGAAAAAGAGTGACTACACCTGTATTTCTTACATAATTTTACCAAGATGATATAAACTAGATACTGTACCATTTGTCCCTGAATTACTCTACCCTCCACTAGTCGCAGTAAAAGAATGGATTATATGCAAATCTTTAACTAATCTCACTAAAGCCAAGAAAAAGAAGCCCAAGATCAAACCTTTTGCCAGCTTTTCCACTAGGCAAAAGTTCAGCAGCTTGTGGGACCCCATGAAGACACAGACCTTCTGGAACCTSTCTGGGTTGGAGGCACAGCCTGGTGTGCTCAGGATGTTGTAGACAGACAGAGCCTTCTTCCATTGGGAGAAAAAGCAGCCTCRGTGTGCAAAGCCTGTCCCAGAAACAGTATCAGAGTCATCAGGTGCTGGGTGCCTGTGTCTTCCCTCACCAAGTTTTTTGGGGGGTTGAAGATTCATTGAGCCACCAGCCTGACCAAGTGGGTGACATCCCTGCTTATGGCATGGAAGTGGGACTAAGTACTATCTGAGGTCCCTTCCAACCCAAACCATTYTATGATACTAGGCAAATTATWACTTGWGCTTAGCTATGTTCCTCCTTTCCCCCCATGCCCCCCAAATATATGGTCTCCTAGAAAAAGTCGTCTGGTCATTTCAATCAGCTACAAGAAGTTCAAGGCTGTGACTGATAAATTATATGCACAATCTCTAATTACTCTGTCATCTATTTTCTCTCAAGTACAGGGCAATTTCAATGAAGCCTTAAGTAGGGAACTCAATTCATACTTCCTTGTCACATATGCACTGTGTTTTGTTTGCCTCTCTGAAATATAAGCACTGCCATTTTCCTTGTAGCATTCATATTTCTTTTCACTTCTTCCCTCTACATCCTTCTCTCTCTTGCTCCTTCTCTCTCTCACAACACTTGGCAAGTTTATTCCTGAAAAAATGTCCATCTGTAAAAAATAAACAGAACAATAACACCTTGTAGGCATGATGTAAGTGTTGCTTGGGTTTTATTTTTGTACTGATACTTATATATTTAATTAAACACAGTCTTGGCAGCTTTGTAATTGCTTAAGAGTATTCTAACAAAAGCCTAACTGCTGAAGTGGGCAGAATTGCATCTCCCTTCATTTTTCTTGCTCTCCTTTAGCGCATTCTGTGCAGTGCAGCAGCGAGTGTGTGATTTACTGTTGTCCTGGAACAATCTCTGCAAAACCTTACTTCTGATTCCCCTCCCCACTGCTGCCTGTTCATGCACACATCGACACATTCTGTACCTGGAGTGGTCCCAAGGGAAGATCTGATTCACCTTCTACAACTACCTGAAGTGAATGAAGTTTCACCACCACACATGAGTTTGGCCCCTTCAAGGAGAGCTCTGTAGTGGTTACAAGATATTTATGAAAAAACGCAAAAGGTATTCTCTTCCAGGTTATGCAGCAGAGATCAGGCAGACAGATGGAGCAGCAGGCAGACAGGAACAGATAGGATTTTCTCTCAGAAAAGGAAATGGCAAATACTTCCATGGTTGAGCTCAGAGCAGTGTAGCTTTGGAAAAAAATATTTGAAAGGAATTTCAGGGGTTTGGAGGCAAGTTGCAACTAAAAAGCAGATGTTACCAACTGCAAGAAAGAGGAAAATGTTCTCAGGCATACTTGTGCCAGGTTCAGCTCCTTAACATTCTTGATGCTATAGGACACAACTGGACAATAAATATAACCAATTTGTGTCTTCTGAAAATGCTGGGYGCATCATTATAAAAAAATCATCGAACAAAATAAAAACTGCCCAGAAGTTTACTTCTGAGCAACCTTCATCCTAGAAAATAAGTAGTTCTCAGACCACAGCTGGTCAAAATCAGGAAGTGCCAGGTGAAACTCACATCCAAAAGTTTCGCACGTGGTCTCATTACCAAAGCCAAACTTTTTGGTGCAAAGCTATTATGCAAGAGCAAATATCAGTGATAAGACCAATGCTGGAGTTATTCCTGAAACTTTGTTGTTGTGAAAAATGTTCCTGCTCCCAGGGACTGGCTTGAAACTAATGAATGGACTTTGTCCTCTGGGAGAACTTTTCCTGTGCTCAAGGAGCTTTAGATCAGGCCCAAAGCTGTTGGTTTTCTGTGATGAAGCTCATCATGGACAAGCAAAGAAATATGAAGCAGCAGACAGAGACTGACCTTTCCTAAGGAAAAGAAGTTTGGCCTAGGTAACAAAGTCATTCCCGACTAACTCTCTGGATCATTTAWCACTTCATAACATTTTTAGATGCACGTTTCCAACCTTAATGTCGTTCAAGGTTGTTTGTAAAAAGATATCACAGGAATGTTTGGGTTTGCTTTTGTTGTTGTTGTTGTGGGTTTTTTTGGTTTGTTTGGTTTGGTTYTTGTTGTTATTGTTGGATAATCAGAGAAACCAAACAAGTATTTGCAGGGTTTAGAGCTCAGTGACACAGAATACCTCAGAGACAAATCATTTTAGATAGTTTTAGAAAAGACCTAGTGGCAAATTTTTATATTTTTTTTTTTAAAGGAATAAGAATCAGCCTTACCTTTTCATGCACATGGAGATACAGTATTGATCCACAAACCTCCAGGGACAGCTTATAGGCAGAAGAGGTCAGGAAGAAATGCTCCCCATTGCACGGCAGGGTGTTCATTGCAAGGGAGCCATGGAGGGACATTTGTTATTCACGATTTCCTGGAAAATCTCACTGACCTCTCCTGAGCTACTCTTTGCTGTAAAAAATTTATGTGGGGAATGAAGTCAAACCAAGCWCCAGATTAAACTGCTAGGCTCGGGATGGAATGGGAGAGGTTATCCAGCACAAAGAGAAGAACTGGTTTGAGTTCATGCTATAAAATCAGACTGAAAGTCCAAAATCTGCAGCCAAGCCACACTTTTAAATTTCCAGGTAGCCACTGCAATATCACTCTTATAGATGGAAATTCCTCCCCTAGTTACTTTTGGAAATAGATTGTTGTTTTTGGAAACTARAACAGGAAAAAGAGAGTGGCTGTAATTGATCTGTTGCTTCTTTAGACCTCCTCCCTATCTCTTCTAGCCTTTCCTCCAGAAAATGTAAAAACTGAAAAAAAAATCAAAAAGTAACATGCAGGCATTTATGGCCATGCAGGCATGTGTTTGCATGTATGTGAAAGAGACAGATGGGGAGAGGATTCCTGACCCAGAAGCGTGATTAAATCCAAAGCAGGTTGATAAAGGATCTACCGTAGTAGGATGTATTAAAAAAGAGAGTTATTGTATCTTCTGAACTGATCAAGGTGATAAAGTAACTGATCACACAGAAGAACTGCTGGAACTGCACCCAATTCTACTCTATGAGTAAACAGAGTCCCGTGGCTCATTCAAGAGGCTATAAATTTAAGCTTAGTATTTCAGGTCTATATCTAAAGAGTGACAGAACCTCATATCTCCTGATTCATCCAGAAAGAATGCATCATCTTTTTGTACCAATCTAATCAGAAACAGTTTTGCCACGTCCATTTTTCTTTTTTAAGTCAAAAAAAGGCACAGAAGAGATTTAGTTTT
Source organism: Malurus melanocephalus (assembly GCF_030028575.1). Lineage (NCBI taxonomy): Eukaryota > Metazoa > Chordata > Aves > Passeriformes > Maluridae > Malurus > Malurus melanocephalus. The sequence goes on from NW_026623287.1 coordinate 3,108,256, forward strand.
GGGTTTTCTTTCTTCTTTTTTTTTTTTTTTT
>NW_026623287.1:3109296-3117832 GCF_030028575.1 Malurus melanocephalus
CAAAGGGCCTGAACTCAGATAGGATGAGCTCAGTCCTTGCGTGCTTGGGCTCTGCTGATGGGCAGTGAGAGCCATCAGTCAGTGCAGCAGTGAGGGGATGCTGCTGCTCCAGGCTCCAGCACTGCTCCAACAGCTCCCCACCAGCCACAGGCAGTGCTGTCAGGACAGCCTGAACACCAGCCTGGGCATAAACATYTCTAGGTGTCTAAATTCAAGTGTTTTATTTACACACAATATCCCACTYAATACTTCAGTCAGCTAAAATTTGGCAAGACAAACTCCACCACAGAAGGTTACTAATTTCACCTTGTAAGTCTAACTGGCAAGTGATGTGAGAAAAATAAAGACAATAAAACATTTATCATTCTCACACTGCCTCAGCACGGGTTATTACCCTCTCTGAGTTTGTCCCCACAAACATTCAATTTGGTGTTTGTCACAAGTGATGGAGCAGGATCCCATAAAGAAGGTCCTGCTGCTGATGGAAAATGTTTTTGTCCCTGKTTCTCGATCCCAGCTGCTTATGCCCTCTCCCCCACAATGGAGATTTCCAGCCATGTTTGCATATAGCCATAGTCTCACTCTGGAGAAACCAAGAATATGTGCATGGGAAGAATTCTTATATGACASTTTAAAAAGTCAGTTAAGTTCCTAACTGAGAGAAGCATTATTTAACCACTTCCCATTTGACAAAATTTAGAGATTCCCCCTTTTCCTGATAGAATAATGCTCATGCTGCTTGTATCATACATCATAAATTGCTGCCTAATGTTGAGCTGTGAATTTTCATCCTAGAAATTCTGCTGGAGACATTTTGACATGAGCACAAGATTTATTGCTGGGCAGCCAGTAGATCTGACGTCTGTGATGACAGATATTCTTTTTTCAAATGAGTATAATGACACCAGAAAGAACAGGATCAAACTTAATGTCCCTGAAGCCTTTTTTTCTGTGAGTTGCTGATGTACCCGCATGCAGATTTCTGAGAAAGCCCCATCCCATAGGGTTATGGGAGCAAGAAGAATGTAACACATTTGTTTGTTTCATCAGGCAATTGAATCTTGCCCGCAGGGGTGGAGAGGGTAGAATGTAGAAATCTGGACTAAAGCTGGTGGATAGATCCTGCTCTTACAGGGGAAGATACGGCACATCTGTGGGCTGCAGCACATTTCTGTAACGTTACCCAGAGCGAATAGTTTATTACGTATCATTACCTCCGAACAACAGATAATCAATTTGGATGTGTCCTTATTTACCTGGACAAACACTGGAAGGCTTTGCAATTTAATGGCCTAACTGTTTGTTAGAACAAATAGACCTATTCAATTCTGAGATCACAGTCAATCTGACGGTTTATAGCTGGTTGGTTTCTGCCTTCGAACTGTGAAACCCTGATTTGTTTTCAAGGTGTAAAATTAGCAGTAACATTTTCACATGCTAACGGATAAGTCCCTTATTGAAACATATGACTGCACTTGTTCACTGCAGAGTGAAAATAGCCTTGCTCAAAAACCCAGCACAAAGCCTGTGGCCTGCCTGAATTTCACACGAGCCCTGAAGTGATATCAAGTGTGAACTGGCCAGACATCAGCTGTTCACTCAAGAGAAAATTTCAACTATTAATTTACAACTTGGAGAAGGAGGTTTTCCACTCATTATTAAATTATATTATTTGTATACAGCTCTGCAGGGTAGCAGTGAAGTGCTTGAACCAAGCACGGGCATTTAAAACAGTAATTCTCTGAAATTATTAGCCTTGGTAAATCATTCCAAGCCCTGAAAARGGGTGTTAAATCATCTCCCATTGGTTTAGTAATACATTCCACTTTGTAATCACATTAGTGTAAATAAGCACAATGTTAAAAAAYGAAGGAATACCTGAACTCAAACCTCTGCCTGCAGATATTTGAAGCCAAARGAGTGAGAACAGCAAGGAAAGGGGAAGCAGCAAGAGGACAAAATGCATTTTACCAACATTGGTTATTTTCTTCCATTCAGTTGGGTAGGACAAACTAAATTTTCAGAATCAGAGAGCCAAGATAAATTTTGAAAATATCAAACTAGACTTCAATGAGAGAACTGAAAACGGAGAAAGAAAAAGTCTGGCAAATTAAACATCCTGTAAATCTTGCCAGTGTGGAATGAGTTGCTGTTTCCAGTACAAACACCACTTTATCCAGCAATATCTCAGAATTAATCTACTTGAGAGAACTACTGTAGTTCAGACTTGTAAAACAGACATTAGGATGCACTGAAAAATATTCATGGAGTGTATGTGGTAAAGGAGATATTGTAAATACACAGGAGCCTTCAAAGTGGCATGTGGATGTTCCCAGCACCCTCTGTCCAGAGGACAGCTGCACCCAGATAGGCAATTTATCTGCACCTACCTGCATTTTTCGTTGTTTTTCTTTAACTTGAATACCATTTGTTCCCATGAGGAAAGATAATTATACTGTAATATTACTCCCCTGCCTTGCTCCTGCCCCTTTTTATTTAAAAGTCCAGTCAGTCCTTTTCAATGTCTCCACATGAAATAGGTTCTATATTCYCTTGTTAGTTTTAATAGCCCTTCTCTGTATCCACTCCATTTTGGATTTCTCTTTTTGTGGCCATTAGTGCCTGTAAGTTCCTGTTAGATTTTTTGTTTGTTTGTTTTCCTTTCCTGTAGTTGCATCACTTTAATGATTCACAGACATTGCACAATTTCTATGAAGAATAGTTTTTTTCCCTTCCTCAATAATGACTGATAATCTCTCTTTTTTAACCAGAAATGGCCAAGTTACAATTCCTCCTAACCACAGAACAAGTTCAAAAGKAATCCTACCAGCAACCTGAAGGAAAGTCCACATCTGATGCAATGTTTTTGCAAAGTCCATTTATATTTTGGTTATTTCACTCTTGGCCATATTGGGATGGATTACTTTTTATTCAATAAATAAATACTTCCCTTAAATCTCATTAAATCGTTGAAATTGCATATAACAATTTTCTGAATTGTGTGTTACTTAATCACCAACCTACAAAGAGCAGGTGCCTTCTGGCTCCATTACAAGGATCTCAAGGAGGCAAGGTTTGTGAGAAGTAAACCCACACACWACACACAGAACACAAGTGCCTCAGTAGCTCTAACTCGTGGCAGGTATCCATGGCATGGGGTGCTTCACTGCCATATTCAATTCCCAGTGAYACCATTAACACCTCTGTTTAAAACAGGTGTTAAAAGACTAGATCACTTCATAGTAAAGTTAACACACTGTCACATAGATTTTTCCCATCAAAGAACTTCTAAAGTCTTAGTTTTTTTTTGCTTCCAGCTCTTGACATAAGTGATATTTTCAATCTTTTATTACATTTTCAATTTAAGATTTTCATAAAATGGAAGGAAAAAAAAAGCCACAGTGAATCATTTTCCTTATTACCATTAACACTAATATTATCGTTGTCATTATCAGATTCAAAGGTAAATTATTTAGATTTTTACTAAGGCTTCTTGCGTCTGTATATCTCTGACTGACATAGGACAGGCTTTTATTGGAAGTCCTGAATAAACTTAGAGAAACATTTTTGGGCTAGGGTACTAGGAGGATTTATTCAGTGATTGCCACGGGTCCATCTTTAAATTAACTGTGTCTTTATAGTACTAAAATTCTGCTTTTTCATTAGTGACATAGCTTAATTGCTTCACAATCAGGAGAAAAAAATAGGAATAAGAAGAAGAAAGAAAAAAGAAAAGCAGAAAATACCTGCCTGACTTAACCACATTAAGCAGCATGGTGCAGAATATAACTTAACAGTCCAGTGAACTGTCAGTGGCAGAAGTAATTGGAAATTGGTGGGATAGTTCTCTATGTGATGGGGATAGGAGTTTTTCATGCCTGTTTTTAATGGGYAAATAGCTCTCAGGGTAGCTTCATATTCTGTCATTAATTTGTAAAGATCCTTTATAATGTAGAAAAGTTAAGATAGCAAAAAAAAAAAAAAAATCCAATTACATGTTTAATGACTTGGCATTTGTGGTAATGCTATCTAGCACTAATTCACCTGTTAGAAAACAGTCTATCTTTTAGTCCCTGGGGTTAATAGAGTGCAAAAGCCTAGTCTTATCTGAGGGTGGGAGAAAGGTGAGTAATTTTTTCCTACCAATAAGAAAGAAAAGCAAYGACAAAATTGATTATGAATTTTCAACTTGCTTTTTTTAAGCTTAGCACTTWCATTTATTATTAAATACTTTTTAAAAGAAAATAAAGGTTTCTGATTGCTGGTGTCTGACTGGTCCCCAGGATTTTGCAGAGGGACATGGGACTTTTTTCCCTTTGTAGCCAACATGAGYTCCCACTGGAGTGAGGCACATATCCATATCATGTCACACGGCTGCTGCAGCGATAATGCAGAGCCAGCCCTTGAGATCAAGGCCTGCTTCACTTCCATATGGAAATGGGATCCATAATAAAAATGGTTTGATCACTCAATAGATGGACTGAAGGATTTATCCTGACCTCAGTGGTACGCTCATATCACACTGAAATCAACACCGGATGCTTAAGTGGGACTAAGAGCAGAATTTGTTCCACAACAGCAAAGAAATACAGCTTATGCAAACATTCATATTCATTTTCATGTCTCCCTTTTTCAGTCACTGCTTTATTTGCATCTCACCCTGAATACAAGGTCAGAGAAGGTATTTGTAATGAACGCTCCCATTTTAAAACATTTAAATAGTTTGCAGTATAAATTGCATATTCTAACTGACTGCTCTGGTGTGAATTTCTGAGYCCACTGAAAGGAAGAGAGGCAGCATTTTTTGTGTTTATGCAACAACTTCTTTGCTTAATACCAGATTTGTCTGTGTCACRGCTAAACCAGGATTAGCAGCAGAAATACTAAATTATGTTAGAATTCAYACACCTCGTCTAGCCCATGTAAAACATGGAAATACTGTAATGTCAAACAAACAAACCAACCAACCAACCAACAAACAAAAAAGCCCAACAATTGTCATCAGTCCAGTGTCYAAAACCAGGAGTTTAACACTAAAGTTCTGTCTAATACTGGAACACAAGCCCTGAAATCAAGACTTATCACTGCTGTTGTTAGCTCAGCTGGTGGTTCATCTGTCTGGAAATGGCTAATGAAGGCTGAACACTGAGCATCCAAACGAAGGAAATCCAGTGAAGCCTCTAACTTTGAGTTTTCTCAGGAGGGACCCCCACAACTTGTACCTGAACATTTCGGGGTCAGTTGTGGTTTTGTCCTTACTGTTGGCTGGAGAACAAAACATTGAACGGCATATTCCCAGCTATCCAGCACCTTTCCTTGGTGGCACAGAAGATACAGAATCCAACCCACCCTGAAAAATTTGGACGTCTGATGCTTAGAAAATTAACACTTCCAGCGTGCCCTTTACCAATGTGGAGGTTACAGAGGAAATACATAAAAAATTCATAAAGGAGGGGAGTCACCCTATTTAATATTAGTTTACAAAAACTGGGTTTAATGCAAGTAGGTCATCTAGGTTCCTTCACAAGCTTTTTGAGAAAAACAAGACTGCAAATGGTAGCACATCCTGACCTCACACAATTATTGAAARTGAGAGTGATTGTATTGCTCCGGACTATCACTGACCCTTTCCCTTGACTCTAATGCAAGGGGAGACTAGCCCAGACTAGGGAAAATTATGTATCCCAATGTAACAATTTAATTTTAAATAAAATAGTAATATTTTGTTTATAGCCTGAATCCTTATTTGGATTTGGATGCTATGAAAATAGCAGTCTTCTGTAGCTGGATGAATGGATGGATGGATGGATGGATGGATGGATGGATGGATGGATGGATGGATGGATGGATGGACTTAATTTTGTCTTTACTGTAGGGTCAAAACCTATGTTTGAGGGTTTTATGTTTTTTAGGTTTGTTTTTTTTTTAAGTTGTTATTTTTGTTGCTTCTTTTTTGGAACAACCTAAAAGAGATGTTCAGCTGCTTTGGGAAGCATGGGGTGCAGAGTCAAACTTGTTTTCCCTAAGTTAGTTGAAAGTGATGTGCCCTCATTCCCATGGCAAGGAACATTTCCTTTAGTGCAGCTGACAAGTTTTTCAAGGTGTTTCTGCACATCCTGTAGGGAAAGCAAATTGTCATCAAAATTGAAAATTCAGAATATGGCTTTTTTTYCCCCTGAAGGTCCTTAGGGCTCTTGAAATGCTAAGTAGAAAACCGAGCTCAATGCATATGGAGGAGATTTTCATATTTTAAAAGTCAGACAGAGTGTCAGCCGGCAGACGCAGCAACTCCAAGAATCTTCAAAAAGGCAGAAGCAGGAAAGTTTACTGCTTGTTTGGCGGACACATTATTTTAGCCTCTGTTCTGCAGATTGAGAGGCAGATTGCCTAGGGTCAGAGGGTGACCCTGCCCTGCAGCATGAGTACTATTCCTTCTTTTTTTTTTTAATGTGCAAATTTACATTTGGCTGCAACCTGCCTCCTTAATGATGGATCAGCCTTTTGTGCAGGTATAAGCTCTGATTGATGGGGCATGGGGATAGGAGAGGAGAATGGAGAAAACAAGTTTATAAATTTGACATAAGATTTGAATCGCAGCAGGAACTCTGCCAGTCTCCTTAGGCATAAAATTGGACTGGCTAGAGATATGTACTGCATGTGTGATGTTTCAGCACTTATTGCTTTCATTATATCTTTACTTACTCCGTTAACAGACTACTGAACTTGCAAAAATCTAGCAGACTGGGTTTTTTTTTTTTTTAAAACAAATTTTATGATGGGGGGAGGGGAAAAAGAACTGAAAAACCTAAAATTATGTAACTACATATCAGGTCTTGATCTAGGGTAATTGAATACAATTTACTTGATTTAACTGAAGTTACACTGATTTTCCCTAGGTGATGACCTGACTCAGTATTCTTGTTTGGCTTTAGCTTCCCCCCCGCTCCTCCCTTCTGAATTGCCTTTGTTGACATTTCATGTTTCCTATTATTATTATTCCTTCCCCTTCTTTGTTTTGGGAATTATATGGTTTATTGACTAAACAGCATTAGAAAACGAAAGTTAATGGGCCAAACTCTTCCCTAGTGCAACTTTATTGAGTTCAAGTTATATAGAGATGAATGAGTTCAGGGACTCCTCCAAAGAGAGTTATTGCAGAGGCTCATTCTATAACAAAAGGAAAGTCCAGAGCTTTTTTGTCATTCCAAATGACAAAATTCCATAGAAATTAAATGTTTAAAGAAGACCAGTGCTTCATATTCAGCCGATGTGATGAAACCTGAGGGTACYGAGCACAAAAAGGTAAAATAGTACCTTGTTTYAATGGATCAGAACAAATATTTCAATATTATCGATAATTCATTTAATAACACTCTTGTTTATGTCTACCTATTCCCTGGAGAACCCAAGTTGTAAGGTCAACCAGAATGTCCATTCTTGCCACTATTTCATTATTCTTGGAGGGATTTTAAAGGGATGGAGATGTGSTACATGGGGACATAGGTTAGGGGAGAGTTTGGCAGTGCTGGGTTAAAGGTTGGACTTGATCTCAAATGTCCTTTCCAAACTAAACAATTCTATAATTTTTAAAWTAATTTTTAAATCAATGGCAACTGAGGGCAGGGCAGACAGGTATGACAAATGTCCCAGGAGCAGTGTGAGACTCTGAGGACCTGGATCCTTAAATTTGCAAAAACTGTAGCACTAATCTGGCTTGGGCTCAGAGACAATAAAACCCTATGGCTGTGTTAAAATCCAAAAGGTTGTTTYGAACCAGGAGTTAGCACACTCATCTCAAGTGGGACTTTTTGAGACAGACTCAACAGCTGATGCTGGAAACAGCAAAGRATGGGATTGAACAGGTGAAGAGATGCCATCAAGTCCTGGGTTTATTTGAGCACAAGGAATGGTGCTCTTGTTCTTGGACAGAAGGCTGGGGAAACAAGAACTTGAGATGTTTGTTTAATTGTAGGGTCACTTAATAGGCTGAGCATAGACTAGACTTAGCTATGGAAAAATAGAAAAATATAAAACCAAGTGGAAAATGAACCTTTTTAGGTAACATTCCATTCCACAAACTGAAGCAATTGGTGCTCTGAGACTTATACAGAACTTTATACATTGTTTAGTGTTTTCTGGATTAGGATCCATGAAGSCACCTTTGTGAGATCCTCAGCTCTCTGCAGGGGTACATCCTGCTGGCTGAACACTCTCTGTTAGACCTTGGACATCTATTCCCTGCACCATATCATCTACACCTGAATTTTTCTGAGCACATTACAAGGACAACTTTGTTCCAAGGCTAGAACCGTCAGAAGAATCAGGTTTTTGACCAAGTGATAAAATAAGGTTTGAATTTAACTCCAAAATTTCTGGGAAGGGCAAAGGGAAAGGGGAAAGGGGAAAGGAAGAGGGAGAGGGAGAGGGAGAGGGAGAGGAAGAGGAAAAGGAAAAGGAAAAGGAAAAGGAAAAGGAAAAGGAAAAGGAAAAGGAAAAGGAAAAGGAAAAGGAAAAGGAAAAGGAAAAGGAAAAGGAA
>NW_026623288.1:0-18338 GCF_030028575.1 Malurus melanocephalus
TTTTGGGTGGTTTGAGCCAGGCCAGCACTGCCCCCTTGGCCCTGGCTGTGCTGAGCATTTTGGGTGCAGGGGGGATTTGGTTCCCCAGCCTGGCTGTGCTGAGCATTTGGGGTACAGGGAGGGTGGATCCCCAGCCTGGCTGTGCTGAGCATTTGGGGTGCAGGGGGTTTGATTCCCCAGCCTGGCTGTGCTGAACATTTGGGGTGCAGGGGGGTGGCTCCCCAGCCTGGCTGTGCTGAACATTTGGGGTGCAGGGGGTTTGGCTCCCCAGCCTGGCTGTGCCCTGGGCTTGTCCTGCTGTGGATTAACACCTCTGTGCTGGCACTTTTCATGCTCTCCCAGGCCAGGATCCTGGGGCTGGCTGTGAGCAGAGCTGCACACGCTGTGGGTGCTCACACACCTCCTCTGAGCCTCATGCTTTGTACCCTCTCTTGCTTTGAAGACGCGCTTCCACTCCCATTCTTTTTCCTAGGTTTGTTTTTTTCCTTTGATCAATCAAAAAAAAAATTAAATCCAAAGACAAAAAAAAAAAAAAACAAAAAAAAAACAGAGAAATTTCAGTTTAACTCTGCAATATTTGAACCCTTTTGTTCTTTTTGCTGGATTTAGGTCACCCCACAGAGATGGATTGTTTTCTTTCTTGTCCAGGCATGTCCTCCTGCTCAGSCTGATAACAAATTTGCTTTACTCGTGTGTGGCTGTATGGGTTTGGGTTTTCCCTGATCATTTCTGTGAACAGTGTAGCAAGGGCTGGTAGTGTGTATCCTCATTCCCTTTCTCCTTTTGGCTGATTTTGATTATTCTCCCATACCAATGCTGGCTGTTTCTCCAGTCATATTTAATCCCCTTTGTGGCCACCTCCAATTTTCCAATGCATATGCTGGCATTAAATTGCCTSTTATCCTGTCCTAATTTCCATGTTACAACTGCTCAGAGGATAATAAAAATTTATCTATTTTTTTTTCTCTTTGCCCTTGTATTGTTTATTGTTCATCTATACTCGGAGAGCCTGTGAGTCCTTTCATGACTATTATTTTTTCCACATGTCCAAGCTCAAACTGAGAATTAGAAAGCTTCCAGGGCTGATCCTTCCTTGGCCAGCCTTTCYACTACATTTTTATTTTTAACCTTTTGAGTGCATTTTGTGCAGTTTTTCCTTTCCAGCTCTGAGACAGGGACCTGGGGTGGCAGGGAGGGCTCACAGGGCAGCCCTGGGGTGACTCTGCAGCCAGAGGTGCTGAGGCTCTTTGCAGAGGCACAGGCTGAGTGAAAGGTAACTGAAACCTGCTTGCCCTCGGGGTCAGCAGGGACACTTCTGGCCTCTGTGACTTTTGTGGTGTTTTACAGCACAGCTGACTCTGGGAAGGTTTGCTTGGTTTGAGTGGGGAGCTCACTTCTTAAAATTCGGTGCAGTACTTGATGTCCTACCCATGCAAAACTGGGGGAAGGGGGTGAGYGTGGTTTTGTACCGCAGCTGGCAAACTGAAAATGTTTCTGGTAAGTTCCTCTGTGCTAGAGGGAATCACAAGTTCTGCCAAGCCACATCACATTAACRAATCCAGTTACAAAAACACAGATCCTGTAACTCACAGATCTTTTCTGTCCTCGATAGAAACCATTGGACAAACTGAGGCCCAATGCTCAGAGTTATTACAGCCTTCCTTTTAAGCCACCCAGATTAATGGAACAAATTCTCATTCAGAGAGATCAGGTACAGATCCCCAGTGACTACACTGATTTGACTCTGGCTTTTGAGCAGTATAAATTACAGCAGAATATCATTATTAATTTCAGCTGTCCCCTGCTCTGGCAAATTATCATTCATCTCCCCAAATGGGTATCTCAGCTGGAGACTTTTATTTTATCATCTTAGTGGAAAAAATCCACACTGTTTCCTCCCCCCAAATTAGCAGTTTCTGATTTCCCTGGGGAAGTCTTTCTTAGATGCAGTGCTGACTAGTGCTCGACTAACAGGCACCAGCACATTTTTTACCTTCCAACACATACCTGCAATCTCTCCCCAGGCCCATGGTGCCTGCTCAGGAGTTAGTCACTTCCTCACAGCCTRTAGGGAAGATGGCAAAGTTGAAGAAATGCTCAGTTCTAGCAAAGCTTACTGTTGGTGTCTCACTGCTCACAGTACCCTGAACCAATTTCATTCCATGAGGAAAACACCCAGGCTGAAGGCAGGGGCTGATCATTAGGATCTGGTCTCTTGATGTTACCTGAATCAAGCAAGTTCCATAAAATGTAATTTCTAAATGTTACAGTGAGCCTCACTGCCCAAGTGCTGCATTTCAAGCTCCCATGAGGAACTTTCCAGAGCCAGGGGATTTCTTGTGAGGCTCAGTACAAAGCACCAGTTAAACATGAAAATGTTTTGGCAGGGCAATGTGTCAGTGCAGAGTGGTTGAGGGGATCAGCAGGGACACCCCAGCACAGCAAACCTGAGGAAAATCCCAGTGGGCAGGGCAGGGGAGGTCAGCCCAGGGGAAAGKCTCATCCCAGTGGTGCCAGCAGAGCCATGAGGACACGCTGAGGCTGATGATTGTGTGAGGTTGTTCTGCTTCAGCTGCTTTGTGAAAACACTGCTTCCACACCGTAATTTTAAAGTCCTATTATAGAAGGTAAAGCTGCAAGTTAAACTGGCCCTGGCTGGGTTACGTAGTGATACTTCAGTCTCACTCTCCAGTGGAATTTCTCTGGCTTTTTGTTGGCTTGGGAAGTGAAGATTAGAAATCACTCTCTAGCAAGGCTCATTGAAATGGAGCTGCATCTTCTTCCAAGGAAGGGACAGTGACAGCTCCTGAAACCCTGTGCCCTGGACACTGGGCCCAAATTCACATCCCTGTGCCACCCCTCTGACACTGCACCCTTCTGCCCATTCCCACCTCAACTTCTGCGCACAAACTCTGCACAAACCCTACACAAACCCTGCACAAACMCTGCACAAACCACTGCACTTTCCCTGGCTCTCTTGGGGAGAATTTGTGCTTTACAGTCTTACTATAAAATAACAAGAATCAGGCTTTTAAAATCAGGAAGTTTCTCTAAGAGGCTTCTTTGTTTTTGCTATAATCGCTCCATTGCTATAATCGCTCCATATGCTCCTCTGACAGTTTCCATGACCTTATTAAAAAAAAAANAAAAAAGAAAAAAAGAGAAAAGACAACTCCCATCATCCCTCAGGTCTCAGAAGAGCTCTCCACACAGTAAAGGAGAAGCAGAGGCTGCCAGCTCTCTATCTGGATCTCTTCTTACACATGTTTAACCCTCAGGGTACAGTGGATGCTGAGAATTACTCTTTCGTAACATTGGTTTGGCTGCCAGAAAGGAAAAATGATTAGCAGCTCAAAGGTTACACTGCTGGATTTTGCAAGAGAAGCCCAGCCTCTGTTTTGCTGACTGTGGGCATGAGCTGCCCACGGGGGACTGGGGCTCTGCCACCCCAGCTCTCTGTGCCACCCCAGTGCTTGTGGTGCCATGTGGGAGATCTGCCCTGTGCCCTGCAGGACCTGTTTTCTCCTCCTCCTCCTACTCCTCCTCCTCCTCCTCCTCCTCCTCCTCCTCCTCCTCCTGTGGGCAGCATCCCCAGACATCACAAGTGGTGCCCACACCTTGCAAGTGGTACCCAAGACGTAAAATCTCATCTCCCGCTTAATGACTGTGACCAGTTTTATTTGGCACATAAAACCCTCCTAGCTCCCTGCAATGCTATTTCCATACCCTCTACCTAGACTTCAATATACTAAAGACAAGTAAAATGATGAGTTTTTAAGATATAGTTAATAGCTTAAGAAAGGGATTTAAAACAAATTGCTGAATTAATGACTATTGTTATTGTTTCCTTTATTAGCCCCTGATTAGCCTGTTTCCTGAGGGCAGAGCTGCTTGGATAGGATTTACCTCTTTTTGGACCCTGAGGACCTCAGAAATTTGGTATAAATATAGCTTTAGAAACCTTTTTTGTGGGTTTTGGAGCAGTCTGCAGTGATCATGAGCTGTCCAAGCAGAGCCCACGCTCTCCACATCCCCAGCGTGGGCAGGGCTGGGGGGCTCCTTCCCCTCACCCATCCTGTCCCCAATGCCCTGAGCTGCTCTGTGCAGCCTCTCTGGGGTCCCTCACCCAGCCTGGTGCCTCTGCCACATCTCTCTTCCCACAGAGCACTCGTGCTTGCGTTTCACACCAGGGGAGTCTGCCAAGGACAGGCCAGGTCGGGCAAATTCACCAACACTCTTTGTTTTTTTGTCTCAGCCTGCTCTCTTTCGTTCCAAAGGGGCTGTTCTGAGTTATCTGAGCACCAACCTGTGCCTACACCTGCGTGTGTCTGGGCAGTTTGTGCAGAGGGTACCTGAAAACTTCTGGCCCTGGGCTGAAGCCTTCCTTGCAGATTGTCACTGTCACATCACAGATGCTTCTGTTCATTATGCTGATGGCTGAAAGCGATGAAGTTTGAACTTTGTTCAGATTTCCCCTGAGTTTGGCAGCCAGAGCTCTAATATGGGTTCAGGCGGGTTGTTAGGTACAAATTATGTGTCAGTTCAATGCTCTCCCCCGCTGTCTCCTKTTGCTGATAATTTGCTGCAGCACACAGAATTCCTGTCACCCCGTCAGCCTGCGTCCTTCCAAAGTCACTTCACTGCCCACCATCAGCTTCTGTCCTTTCCCCTCTCTGCAATGAGCTGCTAGTCCCACACAGAAGTGTCACAATTCTCTCTGAGCTCTGCTGTACCCCAAAACAGCCCCATTGGGACCCCTCGGGGCACACCCAGAGCTTGTTCACAGCATGGAACAAACTTTCTGTCAGTTGAGATGATGTGGCCACAGAGCTTGGATGAGGCAATTTGCCCTAGAGTTACCAGTCCAGTCAGGGAATATGATCTACTGCTCAGAACTCTGGACTGGGAGGCTGGGCACAGCCCCAGCTCTGCCTTTGGGTTTTGGTATGGTCTCGGGTTAAATGGTTCTAAACCCTATTTTTCATTTGCTAAAGGGTGGATGAAGAYATTTTCCCAGAGGAGTTAGGTGTTAGATTGATTGTTTCATGATCACAAAGCCTTTGATATCCTTTAATCAAAGAGCTGTTAAGGGTTYTAAAGGTTGCTATAATCTGTGGCAGAGATGTTAATTCTCCGTGAGCAGCCTACACAGAACATGGAGTCTCTAATGTTATTTGGGGACTAAGTACTAAATGCTCCCTTTAAGATGCTGACAAAAGTTCCCTTTCAGCCTCACACACGAGCTGATGAGAGTGTAGAGTGCTTTGAAAGCTTCTTCACTTCTCATTAGACTCTCTCTTCTCGAGTCACCTCGTAAGAGGATAATTTACATTAAGTCTAGGCCATGTTAGGGGCTGGATTTCTTATGGAAACATGTCTTGGTAGCAAAAGCAAAATCCCTCGTGCTCAGTGCATAAGAATCACTGATTCTCTCCTCCACATCATAAATCCCAAGGCATGCTCTGAATCCCAAATAATTTGGATTTAGAAAGAAATTAGGTGCACAATTCTTCCTTTGACAATTTTCATGCCCGCCTTGGCTTGCCTGCATTTCTCCATTAAAAGAGGGCACCAGAGATTTGCAAATCCCTCTCTCCAGTCTGAGCAGAGTCTGAACTGGTGCTCTGCTCCCCAGCCAAACACCTGAGCCCTCCCTGCCATGCTGAGCATGGTGAGTACCCCACTGCCCCAAATGCAGCCTTGTTGTTCCATCAGCTCCCACAGGTCCAGCAGGAGCTGTTGTTGGTGCTCCCACTCCAGAAAAACACCTTGAGTACCCACACTGGATACTACAGCCAGGAAAACATTTACCATCCACTGCTGCATACTAAGGAATTAYTTTACAGTCTTAGAAATTGCAAAACTCGTCTAATATAAAATACATTGTTTGTCTTCGTGTTTGTCCTGAAGAGAAAAAAGCCCTTAAAACCTTGCAAAGCCAATTACACTCTATCAAAAGGAATTAGAGGAGTTGTTTATAGAATACCTACCGTGAGAATCTGGCTCAGCTTGACAAATTGTATTTTTATTATTATTATTTATTTGCTTTACTGCTTGGTCTGTTGCTATACAATAATATTGCAAAGAAGAGAAAATGCTGACAGGTCATGTTCTGCTTCTATTGGCAGTGCTGATGTTTTATATTTATTTGACAAATATCCTGGCAAAGCTTGGTAACTTTTACTTTATGTTTSCTTTTCTTTAGACATTGTTTTACACCTCTTTGGAGCAGCCTTATTAACCTCTGAATTTCTCCAGTGGCACTGAAATGATCGAATGCCTTCTTGTGGTAAGCATTGCAAAGCTGTTYTTCCCTCAGCACCAAAAACACTGAAATTCCTTTMTTTGGGGAGGCAAAATATATTTCAGAACACTGTTCTTTSTGTTTCCAAGAATGTGCCATGCCCTTACTTTCAACTTGCAAATTCTGCTTTCATCTTATAACAAAATATTCCAAAATGCCATATTTTTAACAATTGCTGGGCTAACTACTGCTAAATTGGAACTGTTTTAACCAGTGTTATTTAAGAAATGTCAAAACTGTGAATGCGTCCAAGACCATAGTACATTTCTCTATTTTTCATATTTTATAAGCAAATATGTGATGTTAAATCAATATTATTGTACTGTTCAGGTACCCATTTTCCTTTGGGTCTGGGCAAGGAAGTACTTCTGGCATTACATGCAAGTTGAAAACCTGTGGGACTGCCGAAAGTGTGAGGTTTTTCTTTGTGGGGAATTTTCCCTCACATAAAGAAGCAGCTATTTTCTTTTTCTTTTTTTCTTTTTTTTTTTTTTTTCCCACTGTGGATGAAACCAAGAAATCCCCATCAACCAAAACCTGAAAATTTAATTTTAAAATTATCAAGACAAGGGCTCTAAAGCAAGTGGGCTGGCAAGAAATGACATTTTTCTGGGGAACTTTTCACAGCATCCGTTGAGTAGCAGACAATCATGATGCATTCAAACAAGGTCTCTGTCATTCCCCTTTAGTCACTCTGCCTGGAAAACCCCTGGGACTTTGAAATGCTTTCTTCCTCTCCCTTCTTCCCTATCTCCACYTTTTTCTCGGTGTCCCAGTAACTCTGCAGCCCCAGCAGAACCTCAGGGGATGCACAGGAGAGGATCCTCAGGAGAGGATGTCCAAGGTGCTGTGTGCAGCTGGAGGTCTCTGCAGGGTTTCTAACTGAGCCATCCCATGGGATGAGCTCCCAGCAGCCTGACAGGGACACAGAGCCAAACCCCACTGCTGTTCCATGCAGGATGGAGCTCCCAGGGCGCTGTCACTGCCAGGCTGAGGGGCAGTGAAGGACTGAAGGCTTYCCCTCCCGTGACCAGACCCGACAGCCCCTCTCACCTCTGTGCACAGACAGGCACTGGGAAAGCTGCTTGGAGCCCTAAAGGCTGCTGAGGGCTGGGATTTCTGCCACTGAACTGCCCTTCCAGGGCCCTGCTCAGCAAAGTATTTCTCACTGAATTAAGGGGAATTTAAGTATGTGCTTATGCATCTGGATGAACARAGAATGCCTGTTGAATCAAAGGAACTACTGAGAGCAGAGGCCCTTAAAAATAATGATTTTTTTTTTTCCCTGTAAAAGTATCTGTTATTTATTCCCAARTTCTTATCTTGTTTATAACAAAGAATGAACAAAATTCCTTTCCCAAGGCTGGATGGTCCTGGAGCATATCCACACCAAACAGGGACAAAAATATACTTGATTTTAGACAGAAAAAATAAGCAAATGCTTCTTAGTCTCTGGCCTTCTATCTCTCCCTCTTGTCTTTTGTATTCMTCTGTACACAGCAAGCAAGGTTTTAAGGCCTTATCCAAAGTCTGCTTGATGGAACTCTTTCTGTTGGCTTGGGTGGGTTTTGGAGCAGACGTGGTGGCAGAGTACAGCAATGCCTTTTTAGAAGCTTCCCATTCACTGCCTAGAGAGAGGAATATTATTAAAATACCAGCCCAGCACACAGCCCCCAAGAACTGTCAATATTCACTGTGTTATCCAATTTAAAATTATCCTGTTTTCTTGCTGAACTTTCTTTAGRAACATCAAATCTGTAGCACTGGATAGGCTTGCAGCCTCTAGCTCATTTTATAGGCAACCTTCAAACCACATCTGCCTCTGAAGCACAGCACACACAAAGGTAAGCACATAAACAGCAGCTTCCAGACATTGTAATAAACCCCTTTTAAGCTGAACATGCCCCAAACCACAAGTCCCCATGGCTGCAATAAGGATGTTCACTGCTGGTGATTTTTGTCACTGGGCAAGGCACAGCCTGACAAGCTGGGGGTGGTGGAGCTGCACAGTCAGTGCTGTCCTGGCTCACCCCTGATAAATGCAGCTGATAAAACCACCGTGGCTTTTTGAGAAAGAGGAACACAAAATGCCCATATGCCTCCTATTTCAGCTATGAATTTCACATGAACGAGCTGGGACATTTTTGCCACCRAGGCCCTGACCCAGCTGCCACTGCTGCCATGGGACCCCACTGGAGAGCTGCTGTGGAGGTGATTCCACAGTGGGACAAGCCCATGGCTCCTGTGCCACCCAAGTCCCACRGGTCGATGCATTTCACTGTTTGGCAGTAATTTTCCAGACCCTTCAGTGCTCCCTATGGAAGCACTTTGCCTCTTGCATGTCCCAGAGGTGCTGGAGCGTGTCTGGAGGACAGGAGAGCTGTGTGGAAAGGTCTGGAGCTTTCACAGCTCTGATGAGGAGCATGAGAGAGCTGGGGGGGCTTAGCCTGGAGAAAAGAAGGTTCAAGGGGGACCTCACTCTCTGCAGCTGCCTGAAAAGGGGGGTGTAGCCAGGTGTGGCTCTTGTCCCAAGTAACAAGCATGAGGACATGAGGAAATGGCCTCCAATTGTGCTACAAGAGGCTTAGACTGCATTAGGAAAACTGCACTCACTGAAAATGTTGTCAAGCACTGGCACAGGCTGCCCAGGCAAGTGGTGGAGTCACCATCCCTGGAGGAATATAAAAACCACGGGGCTGTGGCACTTGGGGACATGGTTTAGAGGAGGGCTTGGCACTGCTGGCTTAACAGCTGGAGTTGATCCCTCAGAGATCTTTTCCAGCCCAGACAACTCCATGATTCGACACTGGGGTCACACAAAACTGAGTCCCCAAGAGACCCCCGAGCTCAGTCCCCACCCCACACCAAAGCAGAGGGGTCCAGGCAGCTCTGGTTCATGTCTATATTGTCGCAGGACTCAATACACACTCCGAGATCTCAAAGCAGATTGTGACTTGGCATCTAGAACTAAAAGAGAGCGATACACAGACACTCAATGTGCGTTTGCAAAATGACAGAAAAACTGTTCTTTTCATGTTTCCTCAATGCAAACATGACTGCATTTTGCTTTGGAATAACTACTGCTCTAAGAGACATATTCTCATCAGGTAAATTAATTTGTTATCCATATTAAATCATCGTAAATAAAAGAAGCAGACCAACCTGCATATGCTTTTTTCTTTTCTTTTTTTTTTTTTTTTGACTTTGCATGCTTAATACAGAACTAGCAGGTTTAAAATCTCACTGAACATTCTATGTGAATTCATCAGATTCTAGAGTAATGTGGGAAGGAAAATAATGAAAAGTACAGCTTTTCATTTAAACATATGCAGCTCTTTTCATGCAGGGTTTTCTTTTACGAATTTTTTTCTGGATTTTTTTTAAATTACACTTTGCATTAAAGAACATAGCCAGTGTAAACACAGTCTKTAACACTTATAAAACAGTGCAAATTTTGTAAATTTTTGGGAGGAGGTTGAAATACATRTATTTATAATGGAGGTAAAATCGCTTTCTTTCTCGTAGAAAAATACATCTATTAAACACCTAYATATTTGGAACTTAACTTCACAAAAGAGCAAGTTATAGTTCTATACTGTGTAATAAATTAATATCTTTTCTAGATTTCCATTTTCAGTGTTAGTGTCAAATGCATAATATTAGAAAAAATGAGAAACATATATTATTTAGAACCTAATGAAAAATCTTACAGACAATAACTGGTGTAGGAGGGCACAGAATAAAGAACTGGGGGAAAAAGCAATGGAAAAATACCGACCTCTATGAATTATTGCACATTTGAGATGATTCTCATGGCCTTTGGGCCAATTCTGGATACTTTTAAGTCTTAGGTCAGTGTTTGTTTCCATTTGACTGTAGGGTACAATTTAGGAACCACTGCGAAATGTCAAGGATTTACTGAACTTGTTTGCTGATGAAACCACAGGCAGCTGAGTGCAGAGTGCTAACTTTTATTCATGCAATCAAAGAGAACAATGCTAAAGACATACTGAAACACAGGCAAGGCTGCCTGCCATAAAAATATTTTTGGGAACTTGCTCCAGCAGATCTCATTGAGACAAAACTCTCATGTCTGCTGTGTTTTCATTACAGCCATGCCAAAACCTGCAAAACTGGCTTCTGCCTTCGTAATTTAGAGCTTTTTTCCTTTAATACTGTTATCTCCACACCCTGATCCTGCCACCTTTCACCAGCTGAGTATGGGAATCTCCAGGACACACATGGGAGTTCACTGAGCAGCAGTGCCCAGTGCCCAATTCTCACCCACCAGCAGCTGGAATGCCATCCCTGAGAGCCAAATGACAGCATCCTATGGACTGATGGCATCACTCACACGAGTGAGACATCCAGGACCTTACCAGCTGCTTCAAAATATCACTTTTCACCAGTTGCACAGATAGCAGAAATATTCCTGCTTCTGCCATGTTTAAAAGGTACATAAATTGGCAGGTAGAGAGAAAAACTGTTTCAGGTGATTATCATTGCAACTGAAGTCAGACTTACTAGTAAGTGTGAATAATTTAGCACTTAATCTCTGAATATTGCTGTAGTACTTCTTTTCTATTGCTGATGTTCTCAYAAAAAAAAGGTTAATTCCAAATGGTAACTACTGATTTTGGAAAAAAAAAATCCTACATAAAATTATTTTACTACAAATCTTAGATCTTAAAAAATTTCAAATTAAAGAATTGGCCAATAGACAGTTAAATTTATAATTAGACTATTTGAAAAAAGTCATTAAAAATCTGCAGAAAATTGTGACATAATCGATAGTCAACAGAAAAATTGTTTAAAATCCTCCTAAACAGCTTCCAATATTCTAGTAAGTTGTTTAATAAAACCACGTTGCTAACCATTGACTRGGAATACAACATGCCTCAATAATAAAATGAAGAGATGCTGATGGGAGCAGGTGATTTATTTTGTAGTAACTGTTACTATGCACTTTATTGATAAAGCTTCATCTGCATCTTTTCAGCTGGGCATCTTCTATGAAGTATTTGTGAGAAAATGTTACCAGGAAGGTTTCCTCCTCCTTCCTTTTCAGGATGCTTCAYCCATTGTGGTCTGTGCAGGAGATAATAATTTTTGTAGCATGATTAGAATTTCAAACTGTACTGAAGCCTATGTGAAAAACCCAACAACTTCTGTGTATTTCAAATACTGTTACTTAAATATGTATGGATGTTGGAGATCATAGATAGAGACCTTTTATCCATCCCAGATTGTAAACCTACTGTAAAGTGATGGGATGTGTTTTTCCTCTCCCCCCTCCTTTTTAAAGAAGCAATAAAACTGTACATTAAAAGACAGGAAGGACATTGCTGAGTTACAAAAGAATGCCCCCTTGGTCAATAATTTGTAAATGTAAACAAAAAAGTTCAAGTAGAAAAGCAAACAAGTGTGCTGCTGCTTCGAATAGGTTTTCTCACCCCATGGGGTTAGGGCAAAGTCCTTTACAAAGGTGACTCCATGGTGGCCATGAAGCATCTGCTGATGTTCATTACCAGATATCACTGGTGAAGCTGAGCTCCTTGGCTGATAAAGGTAGCAGGGGGTTGTTCCTGTGGAACTCCTGGGGGTCCTTGACGGCGTTGTTGAGAGGTAGCTGTCCGTTGAGGAGGGTCAGGGGGATGTTACAGTACGTGTGGTGGTTGCTGATGGAGGCCACGGGCAGCGTGGCCGCGGACACGTCGTACTCGTAGCCGCGGCAGTAGTGCCGCATGTGCACGGCGTCTGCCTGCTGGTAATCCGCCAGATCCGCCCGCGACTCCACCAGCGTGGCAGAAGTGCCCGTGACGGCCAGAGAGGGCACAGTCTGGAGGTCTCCAAAGAGGCCCTGCTCTGCAGAATCCAGCACCTGATGCCGAGACACCACCTCCTTTTTCTTCCCTGGCATTTCAAAGACTAGGCGCTTCCAAAACTTAGAATTCAGTTTGCTGCTTTTTGGTCCTTTCCACTTGACCACTGAGAGAAGTTTGATGGTGTGCTTTAATGATTCCACTTCGTGATAATTCACCTTCCCTTTTAATTCAGTACACTCAATCAAAATAACTTTGATTTCTCCACTGACTAGCATGTTATGGAGTCTGTTTTCCATCTCAAAAATACTCCATCCTCTCCTGAGAACATAGTCTGGAGTTAACACGATAATGAGTCTTCTGCTTTGCTCAACACATCTTGTGAGATCTTCAATGTAGGCTACAAATTATAGAAAGAGAGAAAGAGTAAAGAATAAAGAAGTCTATTGTATCAAAACATCAGGCTTGCAATCAAATATAACAAAATCCTGCGGCTTACTGATTCACACCATTTAAAACAATGGGCATTTCAATATATTCCAACAAAAATAGGATTGTGTACCACAAAATATTTCTATTTAGGGAATACACATAGAAAACTCCTCAATAACACCCTCCATCCTTTGCTATTTTTCCCTGTTCATTGCAGCAGAATGACATTTACGTAACACCCTTGCTGTGTAGGTGCATTAGTGAATAAAAACACAACAGTTCACTTAGTGAAAAAATATASGTCAAGATCAATGTAATGTTTGTGTAAATTTGAACATTAACATTGGTTATGACTGACACCGTGCTGAGGGAAGCACACTCTGGGAAGCAGTCCCTGCGTTCCAGATGCAAGGACATGAGGGTGCTGCAGGGTGTGTGAACCATAACTTGCAAAAGATCAAAAAGAAATGAACCCTCACCACATGCAGAACTTGTGCTATTGCATAGAAGCATCACRGTAGCTTTTTCTTCTTTAGGTGTTGACCACAAAAGCACAACAACATTCTTTGTGGCCCAGTGGTCTGTTTTAACATCACAAACCTGTGCTTCTATGTACCCCAAGGTATTAACAGAAACTTCACAAGTGACAGGAACAAATGGAAAATTTAAACATATTGGAAGTATTTATTTGTTGAGACATCAGTGACAAAGGAAATAGTAGAATTCTTTTATTCATGCATGCCAAGTAGTTGCAAACAATCAGTGTAAGCAGAAATGCCAGCCCCATCAGCAGCTCCATGATGCCAGTTTACAGAACTTCAAAACATTCTTGAAATTGGACTTGTATCCCTGAGTTTTGCTTATCCCAGGGATGGTACAGAAGAGAAGCCAAATACACTGGTCTGACATGGAACAGGATGGGAAAAGAGATCTACTTACAGACCTGACTCAAAACCCATTCAGATGAACAGACTTCAACAAACTTCAATGGGTTTTGGGTCAAGAAAAACCGGAAAAATGCAATCACTTGAACAAAACCACTAAGGGCAGAAAGTGTTCACTGGTTGCACAGCATTACAACTGCAAGCTTCAAGACAGATCTTTGTGTTTTTAAACTACATGAACCTCTTGACCATGCTACTGGGATTGTGCTGCCTGACAACGGAGGAGATGCACGTGTTAGAAATGAAGACTTGGACACAAGAGCTGCACAGAACAGATCTTTACTCAGCACAGGGCAGGACTTCTCTTACACATCTGCCCTCTACCAGGAATAATAATTACAAATAACATCATTAATCAACATCTGTTACTGCAAGACTCGTTTTTATAGTCCCAGGCACCATACCACAGCATGCTTATTCACACCACTTCCAGTAAAGTAAATAACTACAAAATAGGCCAAAAGGAACATTCTAAAATAGCTTATTTTCATGAGACTGAAGGCATAGTTAGCATCAAATCTGCCTTTACCAATGTTTTATTTCACCACTTAGCAGCAAGAAGAATTTCTTTCACAAATGGAAAAAAGAGGCAATTGCAAACATCCCACAGACACACAAGAATTTAAGACATACACATACATTACAAATGTCTATGCAACAATCCTGAATTTTAGTTAATGGTTTATGACTTTTTAATCATGCAGCATTTACAGTTTGTTTTTTTTTCCTTGAAATATTTTATGAGGAAAACCCCYACATTGTTCTGTGTAAAATAGTTACTCATTAATGAAAAAAATTCAACATTAAAATCCATGGGAGAGGCAGCGGAGCRGGGAGAGAATCAGCAACAATGAGAAAATGATAAGCAGAACTGGTGAAACAAAACTTAAGGAAAGGTAGAAATGTTCAATACAATGGAAAGATATTATCCCAATGTATCAACAGCTCAGACTCTTCATTTTCTTCCTTTCTTTCTGCTCCCAAAAAGAAAGAATTTAGGTGGGAAGCTTCATCATTAGAGGTTGAATCTGCAAGATACAGTAAAACAACAAACTATCATGCATCTTTCCTGTGACATATTCATCCCTCTTCCAAACAACTCAGAACACTGCTATGCACAAGACAATTCTCTGCAGGACACAATAGTGGCAGCACCACATGTCCAGGGTGGTGCTGGGCACGGCCATGCATATGCAATATGCATCCAATTAAGCAAAACCACAAACCAACGAAACAGACAAAATCACTCCACTTTCATCTCTTCCAATKTCCAGCAGCAATCATTTCAGCAGAGCACCCCAGCAATAATCCAACACACCATTGCAGTCAAACACTTGTCAGGCTTTGCTTTGGGCAAACAGGGTGGGAAGAAGAGGGAGAAATTCCCTATTTTCTTAGGTGGACAATTCTGTCCTCTGTGCTTCTCACATCTCTTTTGGATGCCCACCTTCCTCACTGGCTATTGCAACAGGTTAGAGCTCTGTCCTCGGCTGACTAATGGACACCTTCACAAATGGCCCTCAAA
The DNA here is from genome assembly GCF_030028575.1 of Malurus melanocephalus. NCBI lineage: Eukaryota > Metazoa > Chordata > Aves > Passeriformes > Maluridae > Malurus > Malurus melanocephalus. Next base: position 15,028 of record NW_026623288.1, read on the forward strand.
TTCCACATTTGGAGCTGGTGGCTAAAAGATATGGCCAATGAACAGGGCACCTGTTGGGGCACTGTGGATAAAGTACACTGAGGCATAGGAGCTGAAATCTGAATCACTGGAACCCCAAATTTCCAGCCATCTGGTTCAGAAGTACTTAGTGCTCCCAATAATTTCAGTTTGGGACTACTACTGAAGGCAGGTGACAATTTTCCTGGAGCATGTGGTTCCATTGGTTGCACTTTACAGTATGTCAAATTTGCACAACTTAAACATTTCTGTGAAGAAAAGCATGGGGAGACAGATTTCTGTCTGGAAATTCCAAACTGCAGCTGGTTTTTTTCCCAGTGGTACCAGTCTGACTGCATAAACCTCTGAGTTGCTAAATCACCCTCTCTCATTTTACTTCAGAATTTGAGACTTCCCAAAATGCCACAGGTTCAGTYGTCTGTCTCAAGTGTTCAGTTCATTAGCAGGTAATAAATCCAAGCAATCTATATTGCAATGTGGGATGGAGAAAGGGTTACTTTCACCTTTCCAGTGAGCTAAGGAATTATTGTCTGGCAATGGCTCCGCTCCATTTACAGGAAAAAACATCTGAACAAGGGCTTCAGAGACGATGTCACCAACTAGGATAAACTGTAATATTCCAAAGCAACACATTTCCATCAGATAAATATAACTTTGCTGTGACTTCACTTTTGCTGCAGGATGTGTCAACTTCAATGATATTTCATTGTAAGGGGAGGAAAAAATTGTCTTGACAAAATCAGTATAGAATTATTCACTTTTAATTCCCAGGGATTTTATTTTATCATAAATTAGAATGTAAAAATAAGAGATCAGCATTAGAATTAAACTGAAAATGCACATTTTAAATTTTGACCCTTTTCCAACCTTCTGTCCAAACACCATTTTGCAATATGGTACAAAACTGTTCTCAAAATGTTAGCAATTCCCATAGGTGAAGAAAAAAAATTACATTGTGAATGACTCTATCAGTAACCTACTTGCATCAGGTTCAGTGCAAGGCCCAAGCAGGAATGGACACAGGATATGTTATACCCAAACACTGTTTTTGCATGGCTGCCCTGGAGTAATGAAGACAGATCACCTGACAGCAGATGTGTGCTCACCAAACACCAGCTACATGTGACAATGCTGAACTGAAACACCAAAGGAGAGAATTCCAAGAGATGCATCCCGTTTGCAATTAAATCATTGTGTAACTGCCTATGGAATCCTGAACGAGCTACATTAACCACAGGCTGGAAGGAAACCCAATATGCAAGCAGACAAAGAGCGAGGAAATTAATGAACACCAYGGGCACAGAGCTGCTTACACAAAGAAATGACTGACTAACCAGATTCAGATGATTTGCAGAAGCAGTTGAGGCAGAAGGAAGAAACACTAGAAATCATATAAAGTTCTACGGATATTTTTGGGAAACATGGTCTGCAGCACCACGAGAACCAAGGAGTATCTACCATCAAACCCATGCTGGTTGGTTCCTGGCACCCTGAAAATAACCAGCTTTTCTGTGTTTGGCAGTGTGATCATCACTTGAGAAAGTTATTTATAGAAGAGTAATTCAGGYCTGGTTTCCTAACTTAATAGTTCCCAAACCCTGAGTCTGATTACTTTATTAKAGCACCATTGATTGTGTGTCTTGCTTTTCCTATTTATTAAATATGTTTTGCTTCTCTTAGCTTGAACCAGAACAGCTGAAACACAGAGCAGAGTGATGGCCCCTTCCCAGAGAGAGCCCAGACCCAGGATGAGCCAAGGGACAGYWAWKRRKYCMAMMWWMMMMAAWWATGSAGATTAGTGCACTACAGGACAGCCAGCCCTTCTGCCTTTTGTTCATAYTTCTTGTTCATGCTCTAATAGATAYGTATTGCTAGTATTAAAACTCTAACTTGACAACTTTGACTTCTTCATTTTCAGGGTTGAAAATAATTTGCAGAAACCACAGAGAAAAATATCTTCCTCTGATACAGCTCCAATTTTAGAAGAGTGGGGTGCAAATAGATCTTTTTCTCTAAAGACACATCATCCTTGGCAAGACAAAAAATAGTTCAGGTGAAAACATAACTCATCCTGTTACCTTCCTGCCAACTATTCAACGTCCTCAGGTCTCCTAACACTGAATTAAAAAAACTCACAGAGCTTGAGAGTGTGTGTTTGTCGTGGKAAAGGGTTTGTTGTGGGAAAGGGCTTGTTAAAGAACCCTGAAAATGAATAGRGTGAAAAAATGAGAACTGCTTAGGAATTCAGTAACAACTGAATGTTGCAGGTGCATCTCAGGGATCACAGTCTCCTTATGCAGGTTAACTTGTCCAATTACACCGAAGTTACCTGGGCAGGAGGTGTGTGGGCTGTCAGCTTCGACAGCATGAAGAACACTCACTCTGTTAAGACCAAAGAATATTTTTTAAGAGCAGCTGCTACAGTACTTCCCATAAGATGCAGCTCAGCTCCCAGGTTACAGACCCGGTCTGCAATGCCACATCTCCCTGCCAGGTTGCCCCTCTTGCCTCCCAGCCCACACGGTCATGGGGGATCCTTTTCCATCTCACCAGTTTGGGCAGTTGGGTCCACCCACGCTGCTCTCAGGCAGCACCAAGAGTCACCACAAAGGTYCTGGCTGGTCACCAGTGTGAAGGARGTCCCTGGCATCTTTCATGGTGCTTCTCCATCCCACCAGGACAAACGCTCCACTGGGATCWAACTTGTATCCCAGCAGGGCTCAGAAACCAACACCCATTCAGTTCCAGCGGACCTGAACCCTGGGATCTGCTTCCCAATGTTGAAGAGGTGGCCCCAGTGCCCCCAGTCCCCGGCTCTGTCCTCCTGGGGACAGTCACTCGCGGCCATCCCGGCCGGTTCCCAGGACAGAGCCCGAAGCAGAGCTCGGCCGTGTCCTGCAGAGGGGGTGGCTGTGGGTGTTCCCCAGCCCAGCACATCTGGTGTAATCCCCCCTCGGCTGCGCAGGGACATGCAGAACCCATCACAGCTTCTCCCCGAAGGTTAGCGATGACACAGCTGGACAAAAACATAACCAAACTTGTCCCTGAATTTTCCCCAAGTCAGCTTTTTTAGGTTGTTTGGAGAACTGCGCAAGAAAATTAATGAAACACTGTTTAACAAATCTATTTTTCGCCCGCTCTCAAACGCCGGGAGCAGCTGTACGAGCCGTGCATGGCAGGAAGGAAGCGAATGGTGCACACCCTCCCGTGGCAGCGCATCACCACTGCAGCGATCGCAGACAGCGCCGGGACCGCACCGCTCCGGGTGCGCTGCTGGGGGACACAGAGAGGGA
>NW_026623288.1:19098-71494 GCF_030028575.1 Malurus melanocephalus
GGGGAACCATCACACTGATCAAAGTAATTTATACCGAAAGATGAGCAAGTGCAGCACGTGGGAGAAAAGGTATTTCCTAGAATAAAATGATAGCCGCGATCGACCGCCCGTTTTTCTATAGAAATCTGCCCTGGACAGCTATATATTTTGTCACATCCTCCACTTTTTGAGACAGTCACTCTAATATATGCCACGTTTACCTGGGAAGGTTCTAGCAGGCCCATTCCACATGGCACTGCCTTCACTAAGCACTGCAAGCCCTTGTGAGAGTGCTGAGCATGAGGCAGAACACAGCCACATTCCCCTGCTGCAGGGCACACAGAGAGCTCACMAACACCTTCCCCATCCCCTCGCCCTCCCTCTAGCCCCCCTTAACATGAAGTGCTTTCCCCCATATCTTTTTCAAAGCTAAAGCATGCAAATCACACTCATTTCAGCTCCCCTTTTTATTCTGCATTGTCATTACGTCTGATTAAGCGTTCTTGAAGCTCCATGTGTTAGAATCAGGCCTTTTCATAATACTGAAGAAGYGAGTTTGAGAGGAAAGAAGAGGGATTAAATCTGTGAATGTTCATAAATGAGAACTGACATTTTCAGGTACCCTACATTTTCAGGAGAGGTTTAATGAATACCCAGAGTGATGGCAAGTATTTGCTGAGTGCCTGGCTGACAAAAATAGACAAAAATAAAATAACATGCTGGCTGGCACAACAATTGGAAAAAAGAATTTCATTTCAGATTAATCTGTRCTTCAGTATAGTTGTCATTGAAGGGTTAGCTTTAAACCCTTTTAGCTTTATAGTTCATTTCCGTAATTGCCACTCTGCTATATTGTTGGATATGAAACAACCAGTTAYAAAAATTCCATGATTTTTATCACAAAAAGATGGATTTTCTCTTAATAATATCTTAAAAATTGCTGTAACTTGCTTGTACTGTAAGAAATGAGAAGGCTATGAGCGAAGTCCCCTTTCTGGAATTTGTCACTATGGGAGAAAAACTTGCACCTTGCAGGGGCAAAAAGTAAAAGGGAATCAACTCTAAACTAGGATCTGCAAATCCATCATAAATCCAAGGGCCCTGCACAGGACTTTGTATGGTCTCTGGTGAGGCTCTGACTCCTCTTTCCCAGGGGTGAAGGGTTCAGAGCTGTGTTTGCAGCTCTCTCAAATGTCAGAGAAGAGACAGGCTCAGGGTTTGGCACAGAGAGATGGCACTTTGGAGTCTTTTGGCAGCAGTTGGTAATGCAGCCATGTTCGAGCTGCTCTGTGTTTGGGGACATCTGCTTTGCTGCAGCCACTGCTTTGTTCTCTTGTTCGAATTTCCTGTACAGTAGCACCTACAGAGGGAAGTTCAAATTCTCTTCTGCTGTTTTTATGGAAGTGATTTGGAGATGAAATTTGTTAAAAAAAAAAAAAAGGAATAAAAAGAAAAAGCAGCTGATTTTTCCCAACGGTAGCATTTCAAATAAATGTGCTACAGCAAACATACTGTGCATTCAAAATTTATCAACACAAGGCATGATTCGTGTTCTTTTTGACTTGATCAAAAATGAATCTGGTAGAAGAAATGCCATAACTACAACTAGGAAAGCRTTAACTGTTGGTACAGACATCGAAAGGTGCTGAATCTTCACAAATGGCAGCAACACTGATGTGAGATGGACAACTCTATTTCACTGTGGAAAACAGCATCAGCTCGTCCTCTGAATAATTAGTAGTACTCACACAATATCAATGACTTTCACAATGCCCACAATGCTCAGAAATTCAACACTTACTCAAAATTGTAACAAAATAGTACCTTTACCATAAATAGGGAAACTATTTAGGTCTTTATGAGACTTCCACATAAAGGAAAAACCCAAAAGAAAACAGAAAAGATAAATTTTACTAGTGAAGCTTCTGTAGACAAACAACTAATCACTGAAAAAAAATTATAATCCCATTTTCAATGACATAACAGAGATGGTAAAAACTTTTTAGAAAGTTYCCTGTTTAATTAGCTGATGTAGACATTTAGACTTGGTATGGCTTGCAGTGCTGCAGCCTTCCCCTTAGGAAAGTCCAGCTCCTGCCCCACTGAAATCAACAGCAGCTCCCYCTGATTTCAGCAGTGCAGGAAGAAGCTCTAATAGAAAGCTCAAATTTGCAGTGCTGAGGAAACTTTCCCCATCTTTGCAACCCCTCCCCAAGGAGAGGTTTTCCATACCCAGTGCCTGCCATACAGTCCAGGCCTCTGTGACACATCAGACAGAAATAAAATGGAGAGGTCAGRAATACTTACTTCCACTAGGGATCAGGTCCCTATCTGGAATGAAGAGTTTATATCCATAGTGCTTTTCTAGAACATCTGGCAGAATTTCAAGTGCAAACTGCTCCTCTTCATTGTTATCACGATCTAACGCATCAGGATCCACTTTGGTGTATGAAAGATAAGCGTCGTATTCCTTGTTGTCTGTAAGAAAACAAATCATGTTCAACCCGCTATTTATAAGAGCAAACTATAAAGAATACAGGGGAGTGCTGAGAAATTGTATTACTGTTTGAAACCACCAAGCATCTCCCAACAAAATGGGGAATTTTCACAGGAACATTCGATCTGGCTTTCAGAGAGAAATCTCATGGATCCAGACAAAGATCCTTTCAGTTTCTTCTGCATGTTGAGCAGTAACTCTGCTTCATGYGGTCAAACACATACCACAGCTAAAAAGATCAGGGACAAAATTTTCATACAAATACTAATGYTGAAATTTCTATTTTAATCCTTTACATATTAGTAATGGAATTCTTTCAAATTCTGTTCCTCGAGAGTGCTAGGATTATGTTAAAGTTTAAAGCTTTGAAAAGTTTTTGAGTCTGGAAAGCTTTGAGCAAGGAAAATTTCCTTCCACAAGTAATTGTAAGAAAAGACATGACTTAATTCAAATGAAGACTGACTATTCAGAAAACAATGCCAAATACAAACAGTTCAAAGCCTTTTTTTTTTTTTTTGCCTAAAATCCCACAGTTTTAAAAATTAGTACCATAATTTTAGAGGTCACTTGACCCAGGAGATTTGAAATACTTGGGGCTCACATTATAAGAGAAAGAAAYAACTCCCATTAAGGGCAACACTCCTCCTCCTCTTCCTCCTCCTGCCCTGCACTGGGGCTTGCCTCYAGCTCTGCTGAAATATGGAGCTAAGAGCTCATCACTGTGCCAGGATACTGAGCTGGGGACCCATGCTGGGATCAGACTGTCTTAGTGACATTTCTCTTTGTATTCCTCTGYCGTAACGGAAAATAGTGTATCGAAAAAGTCAACCTTCAGCAATTCAGTCTCCAGGGAACAGCTGAGCTGCCATTATTTACAGAAAATGAAAAATCAAATAGTTAATGTTGTGAGAACAAAACTGCATGAATGGAGGGTTTCTGAGTACCAATTATCTGTAAAGAATAGCGCACATGAAAGATAATTAGAGCAGTTCAAAATCATCAATATATTCCGATAAAAAGAAAAAAAAAAAAACATAATCACAATAAAATACATCTCTTGACGACCTTGAACTGATGGTTACTTATAATTCCTGACACAAAGCCAGACCCATGAGGGTCAGAGCTGTAGTCAGAGCATGTGAATAATTGCATATTTGTAAAAGGCAATTTGCCTAGTGCCATCATAGCTGTAGGGGAGGATGGAAGATGTCCACCTGGCTTGCTGACATTCCTYTGAAGTCAACAGGCCAGCTAGCTTTGGAGGCCTGTCCAAAACCTTCCACCCTGTCCATAAGGAAGCCTGCCAAAACCTTTTAAGAGATGCCAGTGATCCTGGAGGCAGCATCCCYGCAAAGGTCTGCGAGCTGTGGGATGTCAGCAGAGCCTCCCGCCCCTGCAGGGGCACAGCTGCCCTGTCCAAACACCTCAGCTCACAGTGCCAGCGAGCAGCRTGTGACAGGAGCAGCTCCCCTGGCTCCTGGGGCTCTGGGCACTGCTGTTCCAGCTCCACRGGCTCAGCTCCCTCCTCACAAGCCTCACGGACCAGGACAGAGAAGGAGCTGCCCATGCTCACCCACCGCTTGCTCTGCGGGCTCTGTTTGGAGCCATTTCCTAAATGCGTCCCTTAATCCTCAGTGTCATTTTCTCTAAAAGCAATGCTGCACAGTACAGGAAGGGAGTGCGTCCAACATTGCTGATGTGGGATATTTTTAGAAATAGAAATAAAGTAAATCTGTTGAGTTCCAAATCTTCTTTTTTTAAAGAAATACACACATAAGTGGAAAATGACCCAGTGATTGCATCTATACAGCTCATGGGAGCTCTGCTCCCACTACAGCCTACACGAGAAGAAACAAACATCCCCATATAAGCTTTGACTTCTGTAACATTCTGCCTCCATCTTTCATCCTGCAGGATCAGAATGAGACACAAAGCTGTGAAAGGTCTACAATCGTGCACTGGAAAAATAAAACGTTGTTTTCAAAATTAATAGGCACACAAAATCCCCTATGTACTTATGTGGCTTCCTCTAAACAACCAGAAAATAATATTGTTTCATAAATTAAAAAGTGATTGAACTGAGGAAGTTACCTGAATAAAAATGCAGCAGCTTCACACCAAAAACACAAGACAAACAAATCAGAGCAGGCTGGAGGAAGCTACCACTTTTGGTTGGTGTTACCAGGAATATTATGTTGGTATAATCCCGAGGTATTTCAGCTTAAGTACTTTCTAAACCACATCTCATGCTTCCCTTTGTCCTAGGTACCAGTATAAACATTGTGCAGTATTGTATAGAATGAAAAAAGCATAATTTAATTTTTTCCCAGGGATACATGAGGATCAAGAAAGAGCAAAATTTCCTGACCTCTATTCCTGTTATTTATCACAGAATCACAAAATATTCTGAGTTGGAAGGRATCCACAAGGATCATCCTTCCTTTTTCTAAATTCCCCTAGATGTCATTCCATCCATTCTCCAWAACTCCCACGGATCTCATTGTGGTTGAACATTTTCACACCGTAACTACCCAGTGTGAAACAGAAACATTTCTTTCTGCGATAACAGTAATGGCAATTGCAGAAAAAACATGTCTATGCAACTGCACATTGTTTTGGCACTATGGAAATGTGTTCCCTGCTCTCTTTTCAAATACATTAGTGTCTAGATGTGCCATTCCAGAGCCTTTGTGTCTACTAAATGTTACAGTGGGCTATGTGAAGCACCTGAACTTGAATACTGCACTTTATCTCTTTAGCAGATATGTACTTAGATACATATTAACAACATATTAATTATGAAATAAGTGTTAAGAACCTAATAATAGGATTTAAAGCTCTTGGCTTTAGTTTACAGGGCTTACTCCAGCTTCATAGGAGAAGGAATGTTCTATATTCAGGAGAATTAAAGCTCCACTTTTAAAATACAAGTCTTGCTTTAGGCACCAAACAGAATATATGCTAGTGAGAGGAAAGAAAAATGGGAAACAGCCTAGTTTATTCCTAAACAGACTCCCCAGGCAAGTTGCACATTCCCACCAAGTTGTTAACAATCTCCCAATTAACTGAGGTAACTAGTTAGCCTCCCAACAATCACCTCTCACCAGTCAGAGAAGGTCATGGGAAGCCTGGTGGTAATTCAATGAAAATGTTGAATGAASAAATGGTGAAAGGCTGCCCARTATGGGCATACTGGCTGWTCCAGTWTGGATCTCAGGAGAAGGGACCCTGGGCACATGTAACACTACACACATGAACATGAAGAGTTCCCCCAAGGAGTGAGTTCACAAATGACATTTGAGCCCCTGTAACAGACTCATGAACAATTCTTCTGCTCCCCTTTGCTCATGGCACAGCCCAATGACATTTCTGTGAGAAGACTCGTTGATCTCTGGGAGCTTTGGGAGAAAGTCTTAGGGCTTTATACTGTTGGTTGCTCAGTAGTTTGAACTCAAACTAGCAGCAGGTATCTTTTGGGATTCGTTTCAATCTCACCGCTTTGGGTCTCTGAAATATTTCCATTGCATATATTGAGTTTCCTGTGCAACTGCTTACCATCAGCTGCTTCRTCTCCTCCAAAGTTCTGTCTGTAGAACAGCATTAACTCGATGTTGTAGCACTTATAGATGGTCACGAGCAAAATCAGCAGAAGAAGGATGGCTCCCAGTCCTCCAGCAAGTTCTATTTTGTAGATCAAATCTAAAATTAGCAAGGAAATGCAAAAAGGTTATTATCTTTCCAAGATTTATTTGTTCTAATCCACCATACAATTCCACATAAAATAGTGCARCTGTGAATTATAACCACTGTAACGTTAAGAATGACTGATAATTTTATCCATTACCTATTGCTTAACTTTACTCGATCTACTGCCCATCTGCAATAAGCTTCTGAAATCCAGAATGCATTTGAGGTTACATATGTAATTCTCCTACACAGGAACTATGTAGTGATTTTACACAGAGGATTAATCAACTTTTAATGAGCTGGTGAAGTTTGAAATTTCTGCATTGGCAGAGTGCATGAAATGCTGTATGCAGCAAGTGAGAACAGATAAATTGTACCCCATTGGGCAGAATCCAGTCCCTCCCCTCCAAATTAGACAGCTTTGGTTTTTCATTTGTGAAGTCTGTGGACAAGCTGATGTGAGCTGCCAAGGCAGGGCTTTAGCTGGATCACTGGAAAATGGATTGAGGATGCAGGAAGCCCAAGATAACACAMAAAGCCAGGAGCCCACATCAGGCTGCAAAGAACACTTTGTTTGAGTTGTGACGGCTGCTACTGAGTTCTCATGTATTTGTAGAGCTCACATTATACTTTAATAGGAACCAGTGCTACTTAAAATTCCCTACTCAGATGCTCTTGTTAGGAAACACCACAAGAATTCAACTTCACAAATCCATCCCAACATAGTGATCCACCTTTTACAGCTGAGGAAACAGGGGCTTAGAAAAGAGAAGCAGCGTGCTCAAGGTCATCCAGCAAACCAATAACAAAATGGGATAAAACTCCTTGGATTCCAGTYCAGAGCTCCATCTGATGCAAGAGACGAGCTTGAACAGCAATGGTCTTTATCCTGAAATGTCCTCTGGAAGTAATATTGCTCCTAACACCACCTGGCATATTACTTAGCCATAAAAGACAGAGGATGACAATTTGACTCTCCCAGCCTGTATTAGYTCAGATAAGACGTCATGAAGATATTTGCTGCTGTGATAAACACTGTGAGAAGTTGCCAAACTAATACAGGCGAGAGAAAGTTTTTGTGATCTTTACGCTTCCGAAACTTAGGTCAGAAAAAATTACTCATATGTCATTTGTGTCACTTTCAGGATAAAAAGCAAATTAGTTGTGGATCTTTGGGGGTTATTCTTGCCTCGCCATGCCTTGTATTTCAATAATTAACATCAGATGTCAAGCTATTCCCAGTTTACAGTAYCTCTGATGTCTGTCTGGCAAGAAGTCATGGACTAATAGATGGAAAAAGTCTATTATAATAGCTATTTAATCTCTCTGAGAACAGAGGGAATTCATGGGACTTTTACTACACTGCATGATAAAGCCTGCATGTGCTCTAGGGGATAAATCTGGGCAAATGGAGAACAGAGTTGGTTAAAAACACTTTTGAGGATTTTTTTTTTAAATTGTACTGAATCTTTTTTTGCTAGGAAAGTGAGATGATGGCAAAGCTGCCAGCTTGGAAGGACAGAAAATGCTGAGCCTTGCAGCCCACACAGGAGCACAGAGTTGTGTCCACTTTGGGAAGGCAGAGGGGTGGAATGGCAGGGCATTTGTGGGTTTTGAGCAAACCCACAAAATCCAGCTCAAAAGGCAAAATTGAACAGCTTTTTCATGTCCTGTATTTGTCCTTCTGCCCCAGGAACTCTCCTAGAGTACAGACATAAGGAGGCAGAAAGCCAAGGCTTTTGAGCTCCTTATTTCCATTCCAAAGTGGAGGCAATGAAAAAAATCCAGGATGCTCAATTTTCTTGCCTATTCTACTTAGGCTTGGCCTCTGATTAATTCCTTCCTCCTCAAGTGGTCCTCATTGAGATAAATTAGGAAGCAGCATATCCAACATTAGGAGAGAATTTGAATCTGGGCTCTGTGAAATATACAACTGAAAAATAGCAAATAATAACATCGGTAGTTTCTAATATAAAATAATGTAGAAGGAACAACATTACAGAGGATCATGGTATTTATAATAGCAAAAGTCTCCTAAACTCCCAATAAATTAGAGACAAATATATTTTAGAAGTTCCTCATAATTTAGTAGTATATCAGTATCAAAAAAACCCTGAAATTAGTTCCTTGCATGTCTTGATTAAAGGCARCCTCCTTGAAATAAATCATGAGGAAAAGTCATCATAATATTTACTTTTATCTCAAGTTGCTACTTCTTGCCACTAAAAGCATGGTTTGATTTTATTCTGCAGTTCCTGACAAGTTATTTATCTTTCAGGACAGTTATATTATAGACCATGTACACTTCAATCACTAAAATACTGGACTATTTCCAAATTCTTTTAAGGGAATTCTGAACTATTCCCACAACTAAGGGACAARTGGGTGTACATTGCATTTCCATGTAATTTGAGCACCAAATATGCTAGGACAGYACAGAGAAAAAAAAATAAAAGCAAACCAAACCCAGGATTGTCCAGAACTTATTTCTGAACTGCTTGAAAGCAAATAACAATGTGGTCTTGAATAAAGTCAGTAAAGAAGAATGTGACAGCAGACAGCTGTGTTCAGGTCCTGGGAGCATGTCTGACTGCCTGTGCATTGGTGGCTTTGGGTTTGAAACTGGACTTGGTTCTTTTTCAGGAGAAAACCCCAGACAATAAAAACAATCCTAAATGATGGCATGTGCTCTGGGGCTGTTGCTACACTGGAGCTSCACAGAGACCACTCCTGTATCCTCCTGAAGATTTGTGAGGACTGTACCACTAACACAGCAAAAGACTTCAACATATTTTGTGTGAAATACTTGAACAGATTTTTTTTTCCTTTTTTTTTTTTTTTCTTAAGCAAAGTATGTGCTAAAAATAACCACCTGATGTCAAAACAAGAACTCTAGAAACTCTTCTACTACATCTGCATCTTGGATTTGGGGTTTATTACTGTTTTTTTATCCAATCCTTCTTGGACTGGCAGGATTCATGCCTAATGCCACYGTGTGCAGATCTGATATGTGCAATCACACCTTTGAGCAGAGGGCAGGTGTAACCCACAGCCCCACGACAGTTTGGAGACAAAACAGAGCCACACGTGCCTCCTGTCAAACATGGATAATGCAGCTCTTAAAGGGTAAGACTTTGGCTGAGAGATTTGTTCTGCAGCGCATTGCAATAGAAATCCCTTCTCTGACACACACAAAGGATGCTGGTCAACAGCTTTCTGCAAGTCCTGCTCTAAATCTTGTCCCAGCTCAGTAAATACACTAGTATTTCCTGGCTCATGCATATCTACAGTAAAATCCAAGCTGGAGAAAGCTTGGATAAGAAGCAATTAAATCAAGTTGCAGAAAGGAAAAGTTTGGTCAAGTATTTGTGAGAACTTAATAAATAACAAACAGGACAATGGGACAGGCAGTCAAAGGACACAGTAAAATACAGTGGTTATTTTAAATGACACTTTAATAGCTTGAAAATCAACTACTGAGAATGCCTGAGGGGAATATAAGTTTTCTACAGCCACAGTGCAGAGAGAAATGAAATAGTAGCTGCAAAGTGATCCTTTCCACCTCCAAATTCTGTATTCAGCAGTGCTTCTTCCATAATTTCAGCAGAGCTCTGAAAAATCTGCATTTTTTTGTTATAAATAAACCTAGCTTGTTATTCTAATATATGCACACAGCAGAACATTTACCAGTGCCAGCAGAGRTATACTTACTATCAGTTGTATATTTATGAGGTTCAGTGGAAGGAAAGGTAGAACGCTTTTTGTGCTAAAGGGACTAATCCTTCATCATGATGACYAGATTCCTTAATTAAAGTTGTGACAACCTGCCAGTTTAGATCATAGAAGTATAGAACTGTTTTGGTAGGAAAATACCTCCAAGATGATTGAGTCCAACCRTTAACCCAGCACGGCCAAGCCCAACACTAAACCCTGTCCCCAGGTGCCACATGGCTTTCAAAYCCCTTTGGGGGGGTGACTCCAGCACCCCCAGATCCTTCACCACCTGGCAGCTTTCCAGCCCCTCTGCCCCCATCCTGTGGTGCTGMAGGGCTTTGTTGTGACCCAAGAGCAGGACAAAGCTCTTGGCCTTGTGGAATCTCATAAAACTGGCCTCAGYCCATGGATCCAGCCTGTCCTGATCCCTCTGCAGAGMCTCKTSTGTGTAAGTTTGTAGYAGATAGTAAAATGATCTGCTACATCAACATTCCTTTACCAGCTTTRCCCCAGTGAAAGCACACAAAGAACTGAAACTGCACTTTCAGGTTTGCTTCATGAAAACTATTTTTCTCCATTTTTGGCAAAATAATTTACTTCCAAGAATGATAGCAGAGACCCGGACAATGCATTAACTCTTCAGTCAGTCTCCTGTGCTGGGGTTCTGTGGTTTCACATAACAGCTTTTTTTCCAAGGGTGGAATCATCCTTTGCTTTCCCAACAATTACTTTCTTACAGCTTTTGTATTGCCTAATACACTGTAACTCAGAGAGATCACCAGCCAATTTGAATGTCAGCCYACTTATGAATAGGAGAGCTGATTGAACAAACAACTAAGAACTGCAATGAGATACTGTTACACTCCTTCAATAATGGCTTTTTCAAACAGCAGAGCACAGTAGCACTTTTTAATTTGCCACATTCAAATCCAAATGGTTTCCTTTCTGCTACAGATAATTTGTCRGTAGTGGCATTTCCCATTCAGGAACAGGATCAAGCAAGACAACCATGATGGGCTAATTCTCCATGGATTTGTAGCTCCCATTGCATATTTTCATTCCCAGTGCAGTTAGAAATCAAAATGCATGGAGACAGTTCAAAGTTTTCATTTTAAAAGACAAATCCAGGAAGTGGAGAAATACGAGAACATCTGACCTCACTGCCAGGGCACCTGTCCTAAGAAATGTACATTTTAACATCATTACACCTGGCCTAGTCAGTCAGCTCTGGGTCAAATTCATAAGTTGTTTAGTTCAAAATACTTCCACTGATTATGGGAAGTCCAAAATACTCCCACTGATGCCTTATGGGTGACTGCATTCCAGACAAGTGCATTCCCTGCAAGGCTGATTCACTAGACACTGAAGATCAATTCATGATTTTTTCCCCCACGAATGGTAAACTGCAGCTGTACACAAGCACTCTTCAGCTCCAGCAGGCACACAGGAGTCCAGCCTGGCTCAGAGAGGTCAGCAGGATCTCTGTCTGATGTGTTTTTGCCGAGGCAGTGAGAGCACAGATAACTGAAAAGGGAGAATTACCTTTCTTGCGCAGAAGAACACTGGCATGCTTCCGTCCGTTCCTGTTCTCCACGTGACACGTGTAGTTAGCCAGGTCTGCCTCYTCTACAGCATCAAAGATCAATGTCAACTCAACTTCTTTTTCTCCAAGATGTTCTCTGAGGAGTCTGAAAGGAAGGATAYAGCCTTTGCTTTAACTGAATTAACACAGATGGCAGATTCCCAAAAGCACCATGATTTCTCAGCACAGGACAGGCAGTGTTCCTTGGCCTCCTTCAYTCCTGGAGAAGGATTTAGGAGGAGATTTGTGTTGCCTGAAAGAAGCTTCACAGAGGCATTTTTAATGACCACCGAAAGACTTTTTCTCCTGCCATGTCTGGTGAGGTGCTGAACCAAGTGCAGGAAGAAGGGCCATGAGTGCAATGGTAATGTGTGGCTTCTTTACATTGGCTCCATCAGAACTAAATGCTAAAAACAATGCTTCTTTTAAAAGGAGGAACAAATGTCCACTTTGCAGAAGCAGGATGTGCTACTAAGCCATCAGTGAACAAATTACAGGGCAATTTAAAGTCTGGGTATTGTGATACATTTTAATTCAGTCTGGAAAATCAACAAAAGGAGCTGTGCTACTCTCTGGAATTTTCCTGTTTTCTGGGGCTAGATCCTGACTTTTAAAAGCTCTTGTCAAGAACAAGAGCTCTCTGCCTCTTTGAGAGGACAGAAAAGGCATGCAAAATCCCCAAAAAGGGAATGAAAGTTCTAGCAGGCTTTCAGGCCAGAGGTACAGCCTTTTTGTGTCATTGTTCTCATGTGAACATTAAAAAGAATGCAAAGTAAATGCAAGTGTTTTCTGGTGCTAACATTAAGTCTAAAAATACACAATACCCTATTCTCTCAAAAGGCTTATCACTTGCTCAAGAAAAGTTGCTGCTCCTTTGAACAGGGTAATGTAACGTCAAGTAAAATCTGTCAGMTTCATTTGATCCTGTTTGTGCAATGCTGCACAAGGGGGTAAACAGAAAACGTGGGGTGCCCTCAMAGCACTGTGAACTCAGCAATGCACGTGGTACCTCAGTGAGTCTGTTCTCTGAAAAGATTGTGTACAGCATTGTGAGGTAAAGGCATAAATAAAATCACGGTTCACTGAAAAAGAAACATTTTCTCCAGAGACTGAAGGGAGGAAATTGGGCAGGAAGTAACGAACCAGAGTGCTGCCTGCTCTGGATGGAAACTGCTGTGGAGACCTTCACATTTGTCAGTAATGGCAAAGCCCAAGGTTCTCTATTATAAACCAAAGTTGTTTTGTGCACACACATTTCCTTATGGTCATGATTTCGCACAACACCCAAGGAGCTCCACGTTTGAAAACAAATCAAAAGTATGAGGACATAGCACTAGGCAATCAAAAATGCAAGCCTGACTGCTGTAAAAGACATCTCTACAGTAAATTTCATACAGCACTCAGCTTTTAAAGGCTTGCATCTCTGACAGAACTCTGAASAGGCATCAGAGCATTCACAACAATTCAGCCTCTTTCACCATGGCAGTGTAACGAGCAAAAAAGCAAGTGGAAAAACAGTTTAAAAACATGTCTGTCTGTGTGTGTGTATGTGTTTGTTGCATTTGGAAACTTGGATTGCATTTTTTTTGCCAAATTCACTCTCATTCATTATGTATACTTTTGCTTTTTTTTTTTTTTATTTATTCTGGTCCAGAGTCCAAGTGGTGAAATAATGGAAGAAAAGCTGAATTTGCATAATTTCTGGCCAYAAAAGAAAMTTCCTCAGAAAGCCWGGTCTATTTGCATACTCAGCCCAAAACACTTGGAGTCAGATAAATCAATTCTCATTTACTGATTAATCTGCTTTATCTGTATAAAGACTCGGGAAAATCTTTCTTCTCTGCTGGTAGTCATTATGCCCAATGACTTTTGGTCTGCAAATCATGCTGCAAGGAACAATATAAACATTAACAGGGAAGGAATCAGGGAAACTAATCTGAAGCATTCTGTGAATGTTCAGATTTTCTTGTTTACTGTAATAAGARTATTTTAAACAGAAAAAAAAAGAAAACCGGTTACAATTAAGATAAAAGGAACTGTTATTTTTACTATATCTAAACTATATTTATGTAAGATAAAATAATTGATCCTTAACCTAAATTTAAATAATACATCATCAGATAAGGAAGAGCTTTCATAAAAAAAAAAAGCATTTGGACTGAGAATTTTTTTCTACTTACCTTACTTCCAATTGCAATTTTTAGCAAGGGAACTCTTTAGAATAGGATCTATATGAAAATGCTGAAAAATATTGTGCATTATGCTGGCAGCAAAGAGTAGGAAGCTCTTAGTGATGTTAAACCTTTTGTTCCTGCTTTTTGGGTTTTTTTTTTCTTAATTTTTTTCTTTTAACCAGTCCTCTAGACCTCATGATTTATTATTGCCAGAGAAATGCACAGTTGGTCGTCTGCATTTKTTAAATACGTATTTTTAAATACCTTTAATTAATTGCATTTTGTGGTTCAGAGAACACTAGGCACAGATTTTTGAGTTAGAAGAGGAATACAGTGTCAACAAGCAAGACCTTAAAGATGCAACAGCATTTGCTGCACACCCAGAAGATGAAGCTTTGTCCCTATGTGAGATGGGGGAAACTTCACCAGCATCGCTGTCAACACATGCCAGCTCCTACTAGTTGAAAAAATAATAACTCACTTTTTCTGGGCTGCTGAACAAACTGTAAGAGTAATTACAACGTTTAAAGCATAGCTAAATCAATGGTGCTTGACAACTCACAACAAACAGGATGGAAAGAGAGAAATAAAAGGTGGGCGATGTAAAAACACTCAATGCCTTCTTTTTCTTCAAGCTGAAGCATTTTATTTGATCTGAAACAAAACATTKTGTCTAGTGAATAATTTTCAGGTAAGAATATGAATTTGAAAAGAGAATGTCATTTCAAAATAGAAATGCTTTCTTTGAAAATTATCCAGTGGTTTGAATTTTTCAAATCCTTTGTTATATTTTCCCAGTGCATGTATGCACTAAGTTCAATCTGAATTTAAACCACTTTTCCTTTGAGACTGTATTTTCCTAAAACTTTCAGGCTTTGTATGAACAGAGATAACAAGGCCATGAAAAGGCTTCACCTGGGTCTCTCTGCAAGACCAAGGCATTAATTGCAAACCTTTGCTAACCTGCATGAGAGCTGGGACTTAGCAAAAAGGAAATTTTCATTGTTTATAAAGCTGAGGGTCTGGACTGTGAACAAGGCTATGAATTCTACTCCCTTCCTTCTACTCCTTAACAGCAATGAAAGGACAGAGCTGTRTGTACACAAGTACCTCTCCAAAGAAAGTCACTGGCAACACGACAGTGACCCCCCTCACTTTCCCACATCATGTTTCTTGTTCTCTGCACTGAAATTGTCTRCTTGAGTAGTAGAAGCTTTTCAGAAGAGCGCTGTTGCTTCCGTACTTCTCTGCAAAGCACCCAGCACATCCCCAGCACATCAGCCAGGCAGCGAGGGGAGCTCTGCCTCCTGTCCTCGGCACCCCTCCTAACAGAAAACAACATCCTCATCTTGTCTGAGCRTTTCATAACCCTCCATTGACTTCTGTGGGTGACAGATTAATTGCAAGAAATAAGGCTGTCATTCAAAATGTCTCCATTCACCTCTTTTCACACCTCTAGGATGAGTTAAATTATTTCTACTTTAAAAATGGACAAGCAAGAAAAACCAAGGAAAAATATCCTTTACAAGATGAGCACTGTGACTGTTCTGCAGTGTTGCCTGAAGAAGAAAAAGAAGCGGCTCATAGGTGGCTGAGGGAGCAATATTTATGTCTGAAAATGCTTTGCCATGGCAGAGAGCCGGTGCTGAAATTTGCTGTGGGCTCCTTTGATAATTAGGTACAACTGACAACTCTGCAGACAGGCTTAAAGACTCTGATTCCTTCTTTAATAACCCTGGTTCAGTTTACATGACATTTTTATTGCTGCTGTGAAAAACCCACCTGGCAAGCAAAGTCTCATCCTCCTTTCCCCCCACGCATGTCTAACACCTGGGGATCTTAATTCCAGACAAGGCAAGGAAGAACCTCAGAGAGGGGGTCATTGCCTCTGAGTCCTGAAATACTGATGAGTTGCTTTGTAAAAAGGGATCAAAAATAATGAGAAGCCCAGAGCTACACGAATATTACTCTTTGTGAAGTGTGCTTACCAAAAAAACCATTCCATGRATCTGATTTGCACAGGAATGCTCAGGTTACATCCTTATTTTAGTGCTTTTGTAAGAGCACGGTGAGTGCTGACCATGCACACTGGGGATGGGTCGGTTGTGCTCCCACACTTCATTGATCTGCAAACCTCAGCTCTCATCACACACAGAAAATCCAGCAGCACAATAGATGAGCACAGTCCAGGGTAAGAACTGCACCAAATATTCAGAGTGCTACTGAATTTGTCAACTAATTTAAATAAGGGATGCAGAGTTAAAACATTCCATAGGAACAATCCATGGAGTATCTTGGTGTGGTTGTAACAATTCTGTACTACTCTTAACTTCTCAAAATGAAATGTGCTGATAACACCACAGAGAAGCAAACTGATGAAAAAGGCATCTAACCAGCAAGTTCACCGTGGCTCATCAAATTTGAAACAAACATGACAATTTTTTTAATACGTTAATAAATACAACTGGGTGGAAGATGTGGGCTGCCTCAGGGCACTGACAGAACAATTAGTGCTGCTTAGTTTCCCTGAAGCAGCACACCTGTAATGGGATACATAAAGAAGAGCTGCTACTGGGAAAAAATCATTTGCAAAAAGTTACCACTTCAGTTGCCATAGCTACTTCTAAATGAAAAAAGGGATGGACTGGGGCACTGCTGGTAATGATGCAGTAGGTTTTGGAAAATGCTGTTTCTAATGCTGGCTGTGATCACAGGAGATTAGGTATGTGATAAGTAGCTTTACTGAAGAGAAGATTCACTGAATTGTGAAGGGTCTGTAAACTGAGTCAAAGCACTTCAGTGGAATGAGAAAAGGGAGTTGTCACAAATTAATTTGAAACATGAATGTGTAATGAGATGGCAGAATGAAGGACAAACAACAGCTTTTTCAAACTCAGTTTCACTAATAAATGCACATAAAGGAAAAGTTTTGAACTGTGCTAAAACTGGAGTGCTTTTTAAATATAAACCTCAAATTGTCCTTCTGATGCAAAGGAAGAACATGACCAAAATCACTCTGTTCATATATATACACACCAGAAAGGACACAATGTCATTAAGTGCTGATTACTTACAATGGCAGAAGTTTCCAATAATTGCTTTTTGTGGTCAGAAGCACAGAAGAGGATTGTACAATGGCAATATAAGATAAATTTCATCTGTGTGCAATTAAGGTGCATTGTTAGGTCAGTTATTTTAGTRTATCTTAATAACTAGTGGCTAAATGGCTGAACTTCAAATTATTGATCCAGTAATAAAGCAAAGGAACCTCTCTCTGCCCGCTCTCCAAAACCACCTTTACAAGAAACAAAAACTCAGACATGAGCAGAAAAAAAGAATGCAATGGAAAGTGAAAAGACCTTGGCTTTCTTTACAATCAGTGTGACTATGGACATAATATACATTGTGGACAGAGCAGCTGGGACCACCTTATCCATGGTATAAACACAGTTTAGTCTTAGCTCAGAGAACAATGATTATTAGTAAGAAAGAGAATAAAGGCTGTTAGGTGCAAATTCCATGGAAGTTCATGGGGATTCAAGTGTTTGTTTTCTTTACAAGTGGCACAGCAAATGATAACCAGCACCTGGGGACAAGCTGAGCACATGCTGGACATTAGATAAAACCACTCCTTCCTCTCCCTGTTAAGCCTGCAGGAGCAAATGCTCTCCTTGAAGGCTCTGGTTAAGGCACACTGAGAGCTGGATCACACACACACACACAACACATTCAGGAGAAGAGGAAAAGTGTGGTGACTCTGACAGGAAACCATTCATCTTSAAGATTAACGATGGTGCTGAAATGAACGCTGTCCTGCCAAGGCCAGTCCCACGGGATGGCTGCAGCACCATTCCCATGCAGGGCTAAAATCAACCCCAGAGCACTCAGGAGATGCTTCAGCCATCAGGGGAATTTRAGAACAGATTTTCAGGCACATGCACAATCTACCACGTCTTTAGAGTGCACTGGCTGGAAAGGAGAGGGAGCAACTCMCACAGCTCTGGCTCCAAATCATCCATCAACTTCTTAGACAGAAAATGATTTCCACTTTCAATTAAAAACTTGTCAACCCAACAGGCTTGTGGGACATACAGTATTTTTAATAGTAAATAATCCAAAAAGTACCTGACTTCGCCTTCTCTAATGTGACCTTCTAATTCTTCTATGAATTTTTCCCCTTTCATCCAGTAGATCATAGGGCCTGATTCTCCACTGAATCCAAAGAAAGCTTTGCAGGCCACAGTCAGTGGATTTCCTGAGAACAAAAGAAAGACAGATTAGAGACTTGGTCATAGCTACTAGTGAGAAAATTATTATAAGAAATCTCAACACCTTAGATAAACCTCCTTATGTAAAATTGCAGGGRAAAAAATCAATTACTATAAATCATAGAAAAAAAGAGTGATGTTGATTTGCATCTACAGGAAAYAGCTGTAAAATGAAACTTTGAGGTTATCCATCATTTGATTGTTATGAGAAGGATAGCACATGAACAGTGAGAAGGAACGGAAATGGTGGCAACAAAAGGTGATGCCAGACTGGTTATTAAAAAGAAAAAGGTGACTTTTGTGTCAGACACCTGGGATCTCCACCAGGACTAGAGATCGGTCCCTAAAATGCAAGTAAATCACTGAATGACTGYTCCTTATCCACCCATTAGAAAAGACAGAGGAATAATTTCTTGTTCACTTAGATAGAAATCAAATGTTAATGAAGTCCTGGTGAGCTGCTCAGAGAGCTTTTAAAGATTCCCAAGAAATACATGATGCCAGTCAGCACCAGCACTGATGTTACTGTCAACAGGCTTTTGGCAAAGGACCAAACTTCAAAGCATTATTCAAGCAATAGAGAAAACAACCCTTCCTTTCAGCCCTGCAGATACTTCCAAAAGAAAGAAAATAAAACTTGGAAATTAGTCAAATATCTTTTCTCTTCAAGAATTCAGCATTTAGATAGGTTTTCATTTGGCTACAGTTTTAACTGTTCTAGGTAGCCCAGGACTGTGCTCCCACTGCCAGGACAGATGGTTGTCTGCCTGCAAAAGAGGAGGAAAAAAAGAAAAAAAGAAGGAAAAGAACAGAAAAACCTCAAACAAGCCAGGAAATTCAGGAGAACCATGCCCATTGCCTCAGTATGCAAATACAGCTGCTGCACCCACTTTTCCTTGCCTATATAACCCCACGTAGGTGCTCCAGGTTATGGAGCAGGTGTAGAATCAGCAGCTTAGATGGGAGAACAGACCTCATTTAATGCCAATGGAGACTCCTGCTGAATCCTTCAGGGCTTGGATTGAACATAGAAAGCCTAAGTAATGAATTTTACTGTATTTGAAAGAAATGTTTTAATATGTCAGGCATTCTGAGTGTCTGCAGGAGACTCTCTTGGCTGAAATAGAACAGGCCTACACTTTGCAAAGAGGGGCTAATGGTTTGGAGCAYACCACTYGGTTGAGCATGRGCTAATGGTTTCCCAAGATTGACTYACTGTGYCTTAATCAGTCACCTCTTGTCTGCCCAGCAGTGATAGCTGCTGTGTGCACACTCAGAGCTATCAGAGCTGTGAGTTAAAGTATCTTTGCCTAAACCCCCACAGAGATGTCCTGAGTCAACCACTTGCACTTGTCTATCTATTATTTCAGAGCCCAATTTAAGACATGTCTAAAGAGTCTGATTAGTCAGGAAGCGCAGCACTCCCAGCCACGGAAAATCAGCCGCCTCTAAATTGTTTCCAAGTCAAGATCCAAAATTACAAGTCCTTTTGAAACATTAGGATACAGCAAGAAAAGATTTAAAGGCTGCACTTGAGTCTCTGTTTCTCAAATAGCAAAAGACAAAAATGGAAAATGTTTATCCTGAAAATGTTTTCCAGACTCTTTCATTATCTCCATATTCATGATGAACTCTGGCACCACAGCTGGCCCCTGAACACGTGGGGATGCTGGCAGATTACACAACCAGATCAGGCACACAAGAGAAGAAGGGGTGGATATTCAGTTTTCTGCATATCCCACAGCACTGACAACCATCAGAGAAAGTTCCAAACTTCACTGATAAATGAAAAGTCACAAAGTCACTTCTAGGCAGACATTTAATTCCACTGCAAGCTCACCCAGCCCTGTGAGGTKCTGTGTCCTCCACAGGCAGAGGGGAGAGCTGGAGCCCCTGGYTGTCTCCACCTTCCCTTTTCCCAACACGCTGAATGCCTGTATGGTGTGAGATCTTTGGTGCTGCCTGCCTTGGAGTCACAATACACATCTTTTAAATACCACTTGGTGATTCCTAGCATGTGGCTGCTCAGAGATGCTTGATATTAATGGAAAAAGACATTGCAGCAACGTGAAAAAGAAAAGGGACAGACATGGCCTGTCAGCGTTGACAGCATTTGCCCTTTTCCTGGCACACCACGCTGGACGTTAAGTGTTACAGGCAAAATATCTTACAGAGTGTGCTTTTCCTCAAGCCAGCAGATTTTCACTTAAAAAAACAAGCCCCAAGAAATGAAAATATTCCAAGGTGAGACTAAGATTTCTATACATGCAGAGTAAATACCCTGAGGAAATAATGTCTGGTTTGAAGAAATAAGAAGTTTTCTACACAGATAGGGAAACCTAAAACCACCAGCTGCTGGTACACAGCTTCTGTAATAAACAAACCCAATATAAAGCATCAGGAGCCTTTACCATGACAACCTGCATGCTCTGAATGTGCCTGGGCAGATCTATTTCCCAGCTTTGCCACCAGGGAAACAAAGAAAATAAGCCAATACCATGAGCGGGAGAATCTGGAGTGAGTTCGTATTTTCAGCTCAAAGTTTGATATCAGTGACTCCTGAAAAACCCCACAGTCCATCTCATCTGCAAACCCAGCACTGATCAAAGGATGGCATAAACCATTTTTTCTCATGGAACAACTAATTTTTATCTCAGCAGCAGAAGGATGCAGGTCTGGGTTGACATKATCTGCCCTGGAGTGGAAAGAACTTGGGGCTTGATGCTACCTCAAGGTCCCATCCAAACACAAACACTCTCTGTTCTGATWCTCCTCAAGCTCTTAAAGACATCTCACTCTTCTGTAGCTCTCTGAAACAGTTTCTGGTTTATAACTCTCATCGCTCCTTCTGACTCTGGAAGCAGGACACCATCAGAAAGGTCACACTGACTTCCTTGCAGAAGAACCACTTCACCTCCCCAGAGAAGCCTCCGTACAGAAAGTAAGGGAAATTTCTCCTCTCCTGCTGTATTAACACACAGCTACAGCAGCAACCTGTAAGTGCTGGTCTGCAGGGCACTCCAATCAATTCCCACCCAGAAAAGAACATGGCATATTTTTCACTACATTCCCCCAAATATCGCAATACTAAAAATGAGGCTGAATTCCCTGGTCCCTAATGTATCTTTGAATTTGTGGAGAAACAGGCACTGAGCACAGAAGGTGCCCTTTTTTGCAGGTCCTGGTTCTGGGGCTGGCTTCAAGCCAKGCAATATCACACTGAGCCACAGTCAGAAGGAACTGGCAGGCAATTTGTAACTCCAACAATTCCTCTTATGTAAGGCCCAARCTTTTGCTCATCATCACTGCTATTCTGCACAACCTGGAGTAGTTCCACTACTAACTGCTCCTAGACAGATCAGATGCCTTTTTACATAATAAAATAATTTGCTGAGGAACAGAAAAAAATATTAGTGAATTTCGAATGAGTCATCAGTTAAGGGAGTGTTTGAATAAACAAGGAAAGAAAGTAGAAAAGCTGGTTTGCAGACATCTCTGAGTCTTCAAACAAATGAGTTGCCTGATGGTGGTAAGAATATTGGCTAATGATGGAAAAGGGGTCTGCAAAAGAATTCAGACAGAAATTATTCTGAATGTGCTTAATGCAGGGCCAACATGCTTTCACAGAAAATCACAAATCCTGCAGTACAGCTTCTCCTGAATGAGACATGCWCCAAGCATCAAGTAAATGAAGCTTAAAATACCTAAAAGGTGTTCAGTCTTTCAAAAACTTAAATGCCAAGGCTGTGTGACCGAGCAGCATGGAAGACAAAGGTTTTTTTATGGTCATAACATCTGGATAATGCCAAGGCATTTTMTGGGATTTAAGTTTTTTCTAGTGCAGATTGTTTGTTCTTTTTCACTTGTTTTGYACAAGCAGATGTATTTTGTGGCTTTGATGCCCACATCAGAAAATACAGACTGGTGTTTTATGCTTCCAGCAAATCAGGCCTTCACCCTTAGCAGATCGACTCAGAGCAACCCCATCAAGCAGCCAAAGTCATCTGTGAATCCCTGGGTGCTATGTTTTATCCCATGGCTTGAAATATGAGTTGTTTTTCCTTTCCTTTTGCATTTTTGTGCCAGATAAAACACTGCCTTCAACACGCCTGAACTGAGCAGATGAGCCTTCCCAACCAGAGGCAGAACTGACTGAAAATGCCAAAGGCCTCCTTTTGTTCTAAACAACATCAAAAGTCAGTCCTGCACACATTCCTAGCTGGATTTACATCTCCCACTCCACCTGGGTGCTAATCCTGCTGACTGCAATATCCCTGCTTTCATCTGCAGGGCTGGGTGCTGCTCACACTCGGGAGGGAAGATGCCACCAAGAAGTCATTCCATCGATGCACATGCATCATGCTCCTCTCTGATGATGGTGCTTGCATCTCTCCCTTTAACAAAGGTCTCAGTGCTGGCAGAGGAGCAGCTTCCACTCGACACATGCAGATGCTATACAGGCACTTCACGGGCTTTGTTTCTCTCATTTGCTGAGACAGGGGACAAGAAAGGCAGCTCACTTATCACTTTTCAGCAAGTGTACTCTACAAGCTGTCTGCAGAATCAGAGTTGACTTTCCAGGCTGTGAGGTTTGCAAGGCAAATCACCATGTCACTGACAAGAACATTATTGTTCTAATGTGCTTTACAAGTGCTAGAAAGTGGTCAAAGAGCAGCAGAATGATTTAAATTCCCCTGGCAAGGCAGGCTGGATTGTATACAGCCCTGAAGTAAAGAATACATTTCCTTTTCTTTCAGAAGGACATCCTGGATAAAAAGATATGGGAGACAGAGCTTATGCCTACAATTTATCCACAAAACAAATGCCAGGGGCAACACAGTCCTTGACTCAGGAAAAACGATCTGTGTGTGGTAGCTTCCATCCAGTTAGCAGAGATTGTCAATTCTCTCCCAGTCCCCTGCAAGAACATCCTGTGAGCTGCTCTCCTGTGCTGGAAAGGGGCAGCAGAACCAGCAGCACAGGGATGGGGTGAACCCAGCCCAAAGCACAGCCCTGGCTCRGCTGGCTGATGCTGGACACCAGGCTGAGCCTCTGCTGGGGATGGGAGCGTGGCCATGGCACCAAGTGGTGCCCACCAAGGTCACTCTTGAAATCAGAGCCAAGCCCTGTGGCTGAGCTGAGCACCAAACTCCTGTCCAGGGCTCAGCACAATGGGGTGGCCTCCTAGAGCACTGAGGAGGATTGGGCAGGGGCAGCTGAGGCTGTGCTTGGGTTTTGCTGGTGTCACCAGCACAGAGGATCAGCTGATTCCCAGTCCCCTCTCAGCACAGATGAGGAGCTGAGCACCCACCACTCACCCACCAGGGGCTTCAGCCTCTGTTACTCCCATCTGCTGAGGTGGCACTGAAATTCTTCATGGATTTACACTATTGAATTCAGACAAAACCCCAACAAAACCACAGTACATTATTCCTTATTTCCCCCACGTCATACCCCAGCATCACTGGATCAGAGGTTCCATGTTTTCTTTAGTTCAGCAAGGTTTTTAATAAAGACAGTGGTGGTTACTGTACCTGGGCTTCTCTTCCCTCCTCTTTTACCTGGCTATTCTMCAGAATACAGGCCTAGCTGTGTGCTAAACCATGTTATCCCATTTAGGTAAAAGTCTAATGAGGTTCAGTGACTAATTTGAGAATTACTGGATCCAGTGAAAATAAAACATATTCAAACCAAATTATTTTCCCTCATCAAAAAAACATMATTACAGAAAATCCTATAATATTTCAAAATTCTATTCCAGCAGCCAGTAGATTCGTGACTGGATATGAGCCTTCCAAACATTTGCATAATTAAAGCTCAGCCAGGAATTAATGAACTGAAAGCATTTTAAAGAAAATTAAGAAACCTGCTTTGGGTAGTGATAATAATTGCCTTAATAAGATAAATTTATAGTGAAATAAAACCTAACTAGCCTCCAGACACTAATTTCATAACAGTTTAAGAACATTTGAAAGCACACCCATATATATATATATATATATATATATTTTTTTTTTTTTAATTAGATTTAGTCTCCACGTTTCTAAAAGAAGCAGACTAAAGGAGGTGCTCTTCCCTAAGCCAGGGCCTGTGCTATGAGCTGCACATGCAGCCACTACAGTGATATTCAGGCAGCTGTAATGATGTGCAGGAAAAATAAAYGGCAGCAGTACATAACTTAAAGTTGGCTCTTCACTCATATAGGAACTTTTTGACTAAGGCAAATCTTTGGCAATAAAAAAGAAAAAGGCTGGTAAAAATTTTGACAAGAAAAATGCAGGAGATCTTTAGGTCTTTTCTTTGTCCTCTGTAGTTTACGATCTTAATTTTAACTTTCTTTCTTGCTCTGCTCTTATTTCTTATGCCCTGAGACATCACAAAACACACAGCCATGAGATATTTGTGTTTTTCTGTCTCACTCAAGTGAGCAAATAGCATATATAAAAAGTGGGATAAAAATAACAGCAAGCAGCRAAACTCCAAACATGAAACAAAAGCAGCTAAGCCTCCAGACAGTTTGTTGCCAGGAACACAAGTCAATGCATTTGCTGTCATTCCATACAGCCCCAACCGCTGCTAATTTAAACCACACAAGCACAACCCACTGCAAGGGCTGCTTGTAGGCTTGGCTATCGACTGCAGCTCCCACAAAGAGAGAAAAACAAAACTCAAAACCACACACAAGGCTGAAATGTTGCTGATAAAAATTTATCAGATGTTCCRAAAATGAATCAATCAAGGCAAAATCACCTAGAGCAGCTTTCTTCCAAAAAAATAACACCCAGAAAAATATCCCAACCGCTACCTCTCCCCACAGAAAAGTTAACCTCACCTAAATCCTGTAAAATCTTTTATCCCATTTCCAGGACTGCCTTGGGGTCCGAATTTAAAATCTTAGTCACTGAGAGCTCAGGTATAACTGAAAGTCAAGGATTTCAGCTTTTCAGTTACTCACCTAGAATGAAGACAGATGCTTAGTGGGATTTCCAGAAGCAGCTTGATAGCTGCTTTGTGCTGGCTTTAACTTGTGCTTAATGCTGAGGTCCTTCTGAAAATCTCATTTCTGCAATTTTGAGGCACAGAAACATTCTTTAAGAGAAATGCCCTGCAGGTTCTCAGAAAATGTCGCTGTGGTGGTGTTTGGTGGTGAGGTTCCAAGGGCTGGGGGCAGCCCAGTGTCAGCCAAACCCTTTCCTGTCTCTGCTGCCATGGTCCTGACAGTGCAGSAGAAAGGGAGGGGAGTCACTCAAGAGGCAGTGACTCCAGCAACCTTCATATTTCTGCAGCTTTCCCTGCCTTCCTAACATAATCAAATGTGCTGCTGGTGCTGGTCAGGGAGGTGAAGAGACAGCTGTCAATCACCTCTGATGATGAATTAACCACTGCTGTCACCTCAGTTGGCCTCACTTGTGCAGGTGGTGGCCTCTCATCCCCAGGGAATTGCCACAGCTCGTGATGACTCAAGTTCCCACTGCACAATGGGACCAACGGGGACACAGCCACCGAGATCAGCTTGTACCCAAACRAGAATCTACAACTGATGTGCTAAAAACTCAGCAAATGCTCAAACATTTTGCTGAATAGGGAGAGGGCTCCCTGTTGATTAAATTTAAGCACATATTTAAGTGCCATGCTGAGCTGAGTAAGAGCAACAGTGAGTTCTAAATAAAGACTATATTTATGAAAAATATTTAAAAAKAAAAACAACAGCCACAGAACAATCTTTTCTCCAAGCTAACTCCAGTAAATAATTCCCATTTATTATTTACTTAAATTTAGAGATAACATTCAGGGACAGCAGGAAAGTAAAACAGTTCAATAAATACAACCTGTACTTTGCTTATTGAGTGAATCAGTGTTGTTCATCAGTTGTTCAATAAAGAACTAAAATGGAAGTTCAATTTCTCATAATTTGTAAAAATGAAAGGCCACACTTTTATTAGTCCTTCTTACTGTTAAAGAAAAGAATCACGATAAAAACCCAAACTACATTAGGATGGACAGTGTTTTAAAAAATATCAAACACACAGAAACCCCACAGTTTTACTTTTTTTTCCCCTGGTTGGTTGGTTGGTTGGTTGGTTTTTGGTGTTTGCAGCTTTTTTCCCTCCAAGCCTTAGGTTAAGAATTTTCTAACCAAGACAAAAGATCTACAAAAGGGACTCAGGAATGCAACAGTCATAAGAAATGTTATAAACTCAGACAACTTCTCAGAGTTAAAACTACTTCTTTCTAAAGAGATATAGTGACATCTCCTTGTGCTCAGTAATTTGAGACACAATCTATCACTTCAGCCAAGTGTGACATTGAAAATGACCGTGTTATTTTTTCTGTGACAGATTTGATTTACTGAAGTCAATGGACTAATTGCCCTAAACCTATTAGCAGTGAGSACTCAGATTTACCCTAAGCCTCTTCCCTTGCATTCAGCTGATGGTATTCACATTAACCACATATTAAATGTAATTTTAGTTTCACAGGAAACTAATAGTCTCATTTTTCCCTAGGCACAGGTCATAAAAGTGGGCTCAGAGCAAGAGATCCTCAGACTTCTGTGTGCTATGCAAAGTGCATGCATGGATTGGAAATGTTTTTGAAAGAATAAAGACCCCAAAATCTAATAAATAAATAAATAAATAAATAAATAAATAAATAAATAAATAAATAAATATCCTTCATCTCTGCCCACATCCCCCCACCAGCTCTTGAGGAGAGGCATGTCATGTCCACTCTAGACTTACAGGAAGATGTTATGAATTTCAGTCTGAAATCTATTGAGAAGAGGGAAGCTACACACCCTGCTGTGGAGAACTCAGTGTGAATTTCCATCTGTGAAAGCCTTGTTATGAGCACATGTTTATTGAGAGCAATCTCCTGAGAATTTAGTGTGAACCTATGYGGATGATCTCAAAAATACCATCTGCAATTCAAACCCAAAGAGGAATCAGGAAATAGGGGCCTTTGCCTACCACGTGGACAGTGCTGTCAGCCCTGTTATTCACAGCAGCAAAGCCTGAGTGAGCCCTGCCCAGCCCAGGTAAAAAATCAAGCCTGTCCTTTCCCCCAGCATCTGGAAACAGCTTAGCACACAAAGCTGTATCCTACAGAAATCAGCTTTGATTTGATGAGTCCTAGAGCCTCTGAACAGCCCCCCTTCACGTCTTGCCCACAGTGGTGTTTGGATATAAGGCAGTATCTTAGGAGCTCAGAGCAGGATCTTAAAAAAACCCTCCGGAGAGAAAAGCTTTGCTCTTCTTTATTGCTTATCTCTTTTCTTAGCTGTGCTAACGCCAAGAAGGAAATTAAGCTGCTCCCTGCAAGGTCTAATGTGAAACCTTGGCCACTTCAGTGTCAAGATTGTTATTTGAGCTTTTCTTCTAGCGCCAGAAACCTTTACGTGGCCTTCATCTCTGCATTAAGTAGAGAAGGTTAGAGGCTTACTCTGCATCCCCTGGGAAAATTCCTGCCACCACTCCAGATGAGGCAGGGACCCAGGTAATTGTGATCATCTGGAAGTGCCATGGTCTAATTACACACAGATGGRCAGGAGCCAGAGCAAAGGACTGGCCTTTAGAGATGTGCATCTGCCACCCCACAGAGCACTCAATAAAGCTGTGCCTGCGGCTGGCAAAAGGCTGAGGCAAACCCTGTCCCCCAACAGAATGGCTCTTTTAAGGATTTTTAAAGGGATGCTGTGTATGTTCTCAAAAGCTCATGTAGCAATACAAAATAGAGACGAATACAACAGAAAAAAAAAACCTGCTGTAGTCCAGAATGGATTTTCAAATTCAGTAAAGGCACTATTTCTCCAGCACAGGGTGACATGAACATGGCAGTGCTTTGCTGTTATTTCCCACTCTAACACCCAGAGGAATACTGGCAGAGAGTTCCCAGAGCAGGGTGATACCTTGAAGAGTTGATAGCTGCCCTGAGGGGGCTGCTGCACTTTGAAGTCAGAGAGGTTTTTCTCTAGGTCTTCTGCTGACTCTGCTGAGTATTAAAGACAGAAAAGGCTGGGTAAAATTTTCTTTCTGTCTGGATAATTGTCTCCTGTGCTATCTTGTTGAGAACTAAAGTGTCTGAACTAATTCATTTTATTTGTCTGTCAAAACAGTAACTATTTCCTTAGCTGATTCATTCTTCTTTGGGCTAAGGCTCAAAAARGACAATAACTTACCTCTGACAGGAATCTTGACTGAACTCTGCTCCCCTCTGCCCCTAGCTCCAGAGTCAGCCCTCCTACAGCCTGAATCTCCAATAGTACATCTGCGTTGCCTTGGGAATGCATAGTAAGCTTCTTTTCTTAGGTATGGTTCGTGTACTTTGGGATTTCATGGAAGGCCTCTTAATATTCTGCTTTATATGTTACTGCTGCTTCATTTCAGTTGAAAATCTCAGCCCTTCTGTGCACAGCCACTCCTGAAATGGCCTGCCCCACCAGGAGAAGGAGTCCCAAGCAGTCTGCCCCCTTGAAACTGCCTGCCCTGTTTTTTTGGTTGGCTTTAGATACAAAGGAGAGGAGAGTGTGACAGGCAGTTTATGGGAGATACTGACTGCTGGCACCCTGCACTTTGCTTTTGTCATGTCGAGTCATCTGCAAGCTGCTCAGAGCCTCTGTGATGGTGCTTTTTGCTTGCTCACATGGAAATGAAGTGAAAGCCAGGCTGACGTGCAYGGCTGTGCAGAGAAACAAACAGAGCCAGAGCAGCACTTCCACCAAATCTGAGCCCATGAGCCTCACCAGCGCCTGGGGAAAGTCTGTTTCACAGAAAGAAATTCCTCTTTGGACAACATGAAGACAAGGTTTATGTAACCTCCAACCCAAAAGCAATCAGAAGTGTGTGAATAGTSCAGCAGAATGCTGCTGCCTGCCCTGCTTTTTACTGCTTTTCCTTTCTTCTTCCTGACCCTGAGGCACTTCCCAGGCACCACAGAATCTATATCCTGACAGTTGCCTGCCTTTAGTGTGAGTTTGGTTCACAGAGCAGGGAGACCTGAGTGTCTGGCAGGGTCTAGGCAAGACTTATCTGCTGGGCCAGGAGCTTTGCCAGGGGCTGGTGGGCTGCATCAGAGACTGCAGACACTTTGTGGTGTGTACCCATCCATCCATCCATCCATCCATCCATCCATCCATCCATCCATCCATCCATCCATCCATCCATCCATCCATCCATCCATCCATCCATCCATCCTCAGACTCTCTCCCTCCATCTTTCCCCTCTTCCACCCCTGTATAAAGGGAAGGTGTTTTTTTTTGCACAGTTGTTCCAATACATCCCTCAACCTATAAAATACAAGCTGGAGTAACTGAGAGAAACACCAGAAGTCCAAGGATACTGTGAGTCATTCCAGAGCATGACGGGACCCATTTTAGCTCARTCACAATTATCCTAACTCCCCACAGCCCTACAATATTTTCATTTTAAATTTGCTAGAGTTCTAGAAAAATCTAGTTTTTCAGTGATGGCAAAATATTCTCTTAATAAAAAGAAAATATATCTTTACTACCAAGCAGACAAATACACTGTTTGCACTCTAGGACCACAGCTCAACAGAAAGGAAGAGAAGCCTTATGAGGACAGTTGACACAATAAAGCTTTTGGTTGCAAACAGACTGAATGGTAAGATCTCAAAAACATGATCACGCTTTCAGTGAATTCAATTTCACATAAAAACCTGAGGAGTGAGCCCTGCTGTGATCACAGGTGACAGATGGAACCACYGTGAATCATGTTTGTAGCTTACTTCCCATGCACAGGCACAGAGTTGTAGTCAGCAGTTGATACGTGGTCCCTCCCAGATGAAAATATGCTCAGATGTCTCCACCTTGAAAAAGAGAATAATAAAAATCTCCCAAATAGACTCATTTAAAACAGAAATGATTCGATTTTCTTTTGTTTTACACCAGATGTGCTCCAGATGTGCGAACTCGGCCTCTAAAGATTTTCCTGCCTATGACGGTTTCCTCCTYTAACTACTCATCAAAGCACACCAGGTAAAAATTTCCTTCCTCCACATCACTACTCACCAATGGAACCCTGTCATTTCAGTTTCTCACACCTTTTCTTTCCCCCTGCCCTAAATCTCTGCAAAGAGTCACCTCTATAGCTTATTGCCATTGGCTACTAATGCTGAACAAAGTGTTCCCAATTTCAAACAWCATGAAAAGAAAAATCAGTAGCACAAAAAAGAGGAAATTAACCGTGGGAACCACTCTCCCAGGGCTGGCCAGGTTCTTTAGGTTCAACACCTGAATCTGCTGCTTTACAGAATCACAGATCCACCTGCTGCTCCTATTCTTCATTTCCTCCAGAGTTTGTTACACTGAACAATCTGTTCCCAAAGGGAGGAAAAGCACTGGGGAAGGTGCCAACCTGAGCCCCCCACACCCTCCTGAACAGCACAAAAGTGTGGTTCTGCCCCCAAGATCTTCCTCGGGTTTACCTACAGGCAAASCTCCACACCCTACCAGGAGCCCAAGATTAGATTTACAATAAGCAATGATTAGGAGCCATGAATCATCCCCTCAATCCCRTTACAGGCACACGAGGTGCACCTCTTTGTTCCTGCTGGAACTCCAACAAGCTGTTCTCATACCACRTTTTCACTTTAGAAAGCAATTTGTCAGTACAAGTGATGCTTAAATTTTAAAAGGCAGTGACTGGGATTTGGAATCTCAGTCCTGACTCAGGCAGGCCAAATCAGGCCACTGCCTCTCTGCATTGAGGGTTGGTAGCCAAAACTCCATTTTGTGCTGATTGCTRGTATTTAAAATTTTAGTGTGTTAGAGATGGCATCTCAGGATGTCAGTGTACACACATGGCCTGTGTTTGAGGGCACTTATGAGAGCACCAAAGCACACAACGTCTGCTTCATGCCTACAGCCATTTGGCTGTGGGACAGAGAAGGAAGACAAAAGCGAGCAGGTTTTCTTGTGGGACAGAGTCTCTACTTTACCCAATGTTTTTTACAGCCAAAAGRCTGCTCCTTACCACTCATCCATGCAGGAGAGCAAAGAAGGGGAAAGTTATGAGCTTTGCTTCAAGGAGAGAAGCAATAGCCTGGTTCCATTGTACCACAGACTGCTTCTAGCAGCTGCCTTAAGAGGCAGTGAGRAAAACCATGCTTGGCTGCATTGTGRGAGGTTTYGGAGCTGCTGTCTTTCCAAAGGAGCATCCACCTACTCTGTGAAATGCAATTTCTCTGTAGACCAGGATGTCCAGCCTCAGAGGACCTGGCCTAATACTTTTGTCCTAGTCTTGCAGAACAATGCAACCATTCCTTACTTCTTGTCCCAAGAAAACCCACACTTCAATCCTAGAGCAGTTAATATATYTAGCTAGCAAATCCCTCAATCCTTYAAATGATGCATTTCAGAATTTTGTTTTATTAAAAAAGAAAGGATRAAACTGTACAAGAAAAGTCTCACTSCTGCTAATACTTGCAAAGTAGATGCTACATGCTTCAGAAGATTTGAAGATTCCCTTCCAAAGACATGCATTTCCCAGATTAGGGTGCTAGGCACGATACTGCTCTACAATTTTGAAAAAAAACTTAGTGATTTATTTATTTATTCACCTTGTATTTTGCAAGAAAACACAAATTTGACCTCCATTTGTGTCAACACCGTGGATTTCTGCACATTCCCCATGTCAGCAGAGGAAGGACASTCACTGGTGTTGCATGTTGCCTTTCTTATTTCCCTAAATAACTGCAGATAAAGCAACATCATTACTGCTGTGCTTTGTGAGACACTGACCTGAATTTACCACACATTGTGGTGTAAAATGTGAATAGCAGCTATTGTGAAATTACACAATGGATAGAGAATAAGAATTGAACATGATAATGCTCGGGTTGATCCAAGAAATGAGGTCTTAGAAATCTGCAGGAGTCTCCCACATAGTATGCTGGCTCTCTAAGCAGATATGATTCAGGCTGAAAACTGAATCTCCCTCCTGCTATTTAATTCTGTGTGGTTTTATTAACAAYGAGGAGTTCACTTGTCTAATACTGATTTGCTCCTCTGATAGGTGCACTGGGCTCTCTGCAGGCATCAGAAATTTTTAAGGCTAGAACGGGTCATCAAGACCATCTCTCCCTAGCCCTGCTCATAAAGGTGTTTTACTGACCCTTGCCCTGTGCCCATTAACTCGTGCTTTGATGAGAGTGCATTTGGAAAGAAGCTGAGTGTCTGGGAATGGGRAATGGGCTGGGATCTCTGATCCACTGCTCAGAAAAGCTCTGGTGTAAAACTGAAGACACAAAGAGAGCAGAGTGTTCCCTCAGCAGCCATCTACCCTTGTCTTCTGTGGGCTCGCTGACAGCCTTGGCCCCAGCAGCTGTTTTCAGCCCTATGACATCTCATTTTAAGAAGCTTGCAAGTAACACATCTGTACCACCCTCTCCAGGGCTTGCAGATTTTTTAAGTGCTGGCTATTCGTACATTGAATTTTTGAAAAAATGAAAAAGAATACCAGATTAATAAGGTAAGCAAATGGAAACCTTCTAGCTAATTTTATCTGCTCCTGGAGAAAATTCTTCAGTCAGGAAGTATTTTTCAAGTAGCGATTAGGCAGGAATAAGCTATCTGCAGTCCCTATACYTGATAGTAAATATATTTTGGAAGACAGGTACTGCTACATACTCGGACATCTAATATCAAAAGACCCTGTCAGTCCCCAGGAGAGATTTTAAATCTGGCAAATCTCAGCACAGCTGGAAGGCTCTGATCAAGAGAGAACATCATGGTGACAGGAAGGCTTCTGTCAGGATCAATYTACATTGGCAAAATGTATTTAAGAAGCCTTGCAGAAAATATTATCCTGTTATAGATAGCTCTGGCTATGCCAGAGAGTCTCTTGCATATACTTCCCCCAAGGCAAGAAGGGTTTATGACTTCTTTGTCCTCAGTAAAATAAAAATTGCACTCAACATCCYTCTCTCCTTTAGCATCCCCCCTTCTGTACGCTGCCCCTAACCCACCTTAAAATAAAACTTTGGCAGAGTCATCTATCATGATGAATATAAGAGCAGATATTTCATGGAACTTAATAAAAGTAATACCCATATTCTTTGCCCAAACATAAAACATGATAGATATGGATTGGTTGCCATTTTTTATGRATCTGCTTAGAGGCCCAGTGGACATAAATTATGGTAAAGGGCAAACTACAAGTTCTACATGACTTGGCTTGTAGTAATGAGAATCCAACCCTGCACAGARCGTGTCACCAGATGACATACTGCTCCTCTTAGTTATCGTTAGGATCCATTCACTTTTTCTTGGGGGAATTCTCCATGCASMTCCCTATCCCYGTTTGGCAGAGCCCTTGTTAACAATCCAAGCAGTTATACCTGTTCAGTCAAATCGACAACCAGTGACCAATTACAATGATCCTTGTTTTTTAAAAAACTTATTTGCTTTTAAGGAAGGAAGAAAAGGATCTTACTGCTTTGGCAGTGTATTTAATTTCTGTCACTCCAGAATTTCCCAGAGGTAGGTCTTCAAGTCCAAGGAAACCATCTTTGTCKTTCTTGATGCATCCATGCCTTTTGCTACATACGGTAGCAACTCTTCTATCATAATGAGGAGTCACAATGCCAGGCTCTAMTTGGGTATCTGAGTGCTGATTTGGGATGTGCAGAAACCCAACAGAGYCTTATCCAAAACTTAAAAAGGCAAGCAGAAAAAACAGTCTCATTTAGAGAGAGGATGGTCTATGTGCCAGCCACCAGGACTTTGAGAGATTCTCATTTTCACACGAGACTGAGGAAAATAAGCTATTGCAATGTTACAGCCCACTTTACTCTTACTTCCTATCATGAGCACAGGGCTGTAATTTCACCTCTTCCAACAACTAAGCAGGAGGCCAGAGCACTCCTGCCACTGTGTTCTTGGCTGGTGCAAAACTTTCACAGAGACTTTTAACAATACCTCCCATCTGGAGGTGATAGATCATTTTGCATGCAGAGGTTAAAATAACCTCCATATTCTGGGATTCATTTTGGACACAAATATCCACAGGGCTGGCCCCAAGAGGACAAGCGAAAGTGCTATACTGAGGTAACCTTGATGTGATTAAGCCTGTTGGCTTCAGCAAGGTTATCCAAATGATAGAAGGGATTAAAAGGGATAGCAGCAGGCAGGCAGGCAGTGGTAGTGAAGTGCAGGCTGCTGCTAAGGTTGCTTTGTGACCTCAGGGAGCAGGAGCTGCTCAGCACACAACTGCCTATTGCTTATCTTAATGATATCAGCCAGAACCACACTGGCTTTTGATGCTTACTGCAAGAAAAGACACAAGGCAGTAGAACTTCAAAGGGGACTAAAAAATCGCAAGTGGAGACCAAGAGCCATGATTCTGTCCTCAGTGCACCCCAAAGCTTCCCCTTGAACCAGAACAACTTCATGTACAGCAACAGCATCTGATTGAGTTTGTAGTACAATTTGTGATGAACAAGACCACATGGGGCAGGCTGGAGTTATTCTTCCATTTGCGAACCTTACTGAGCATCTCCCATGAGCTGAAAAACAATCCACTGTGTCCAAGGCAGAGAACAAAGGGAAGAGGCAGACTGGGACAACACCACACCTAGATCCTCCCTTCACATTTTTGTGTACCTCAGACATGTCCCCTCTCCTTCACCCATGGTACCAACCCACCAGAGCGGGGGACAGGCTTGAGCTGAAAGGCAGACATAATTTAGCTTTAAATCATATTCTCTGCAGAAAAGCCAATAATGCTGAAGCTTCAGAAGATGGAAAAGTGCCAATGCCTGCTCTTGGGATTGCATTGGGATCCCACTCTATAAGGTTTTTCATAGACTGGTGCTCTAATGCTTGGCCTCCTTGTGGCACGGATGTAGAGCAGAATGCTTGGCTTTATCCTGTTGGTCAGAGAGGAAACTGAAGTTCAGTGAGCTAATTCAAGTACGATGAAGTGTCCAACAATGCCTGAAGACTGTTCTGGCATTTAGATATATATTAAAACTCTCTCATGCATTTTTGGAGTCTGACTTCTGTTTTATTTTAACTCTTTGGGTTTCAGCGATAGAAAAGAATAACAAATTTCAGTTCCCCTTCACAGTTGTCAGGGACTGAGATCAGGTGCTGTCAGCTTGAAATAGGGCACTGAGTCTGAGGGATCACGACTGATCCCTCTCTCTTCATTGCTACACTGGGTGGCTGAGGAAGTCTTAGAAGGACTCATGCATAGGCAGTGCTGTTTGGAAAAATTATGGCAAAACCACCTCCACTGAAGTGTGACGGGATTTTCTGTCCAATCCAAACCAGAATTTGGGGACATACTTCATTAGAATGCCCACCAAACTGTTTTCTGAAAAAGCCTCTAGCTCTTAAATACAAATGTTTTATTTCTCACAGGCTCAGGGAAAAAACACAGCTCTGCAGGACCCCATGGGCCTGTGAGGGTCAGGGAAGGAAAACTTGGCCTGTGACATGGGGGACAGAGGACACAAATCTTTTTAGCTAGTTCAAAGAAATCCTTCATTCTCCAAAAGCTGCACCTCTTTATACTTTCAATTTTCCTGGGCTGAGCACCCATTGGCTGTTTGCTCTGCAGGGTCACCACTCAGAAACCCTCTTAGCCCATCACATCTCTGGTTGGGTGGGGTCTATGGGCTCTGTTAACCAATCACAGCCTGACACACGAGGCAGCGCCATGTCAATCACACAGGCTCCTCCCTGGTCACACGACCTGCAGCTCAAATCTGTTCCTAACTGAGATTGACCCCAACATTTTCCCTTCTTCCTGCACTTTCAGAGCATCTCCTGCAGTGTCTACTGCTTCTATGAGAACATATCTGCATCCAAGAGTATCACACTAAAACACTATTTGGGGATGTATTGATCACTAAATATTTGCAATGTTGTCAGTACCAAACACAATGACCCAAGATCAATTATTATATTGGGTACTAACAAATGCCAGAGGCATTACTCAGGAAACTGATCTTGACTTTATGAAAGTTCAAGATCAATAAAAACCAGCACACAATTAGCAGGCTATTAGCAAGGCACTGATATGGGCAGTTCCCTGGGAATTTATGTACTCACAGAAACACATGCTGTATTTACATACCTGACATCCATGGGCTATCTATATCCTCAGCAGATGTGTGATGCTCACACTGACTGCCCCAGCTGCTCCAGAGTCTCATCCCTTCTGTGATTTCGACCAATCATTACCATTATTATCTCAGTGCCATCATAATCTTGTACGTGTTTTCCTTGGGATACACAGGGGTGCACCAGCAGCACTMAGCAGCTGCCTTTCTTAACAAGTGCTCCAGGAGACAATTTATTAAGAAAACTGAGTTAGTCAGTCACTAGGGGACAAAAGAAAAAGAGAATTCTGGATTGCTGTTTTCCCAAAACACAAAATAATATCAAATACGTTTGTGTTAGTGTCCTGAACGAATTCTTCTGAAGTATAAAAAAGTCTAGGAAAGCAGAGTATTTCTCGTTCAATTGTGCTTGTGCCTCCAGAACTGAGCTTTGTAATCAGAGCCCTATCACCACCCACAGGAAAGAAAATGGTTGTTTTGTCACATCATTTACAAATGTCAAAYCTCTGTTACCTCCCTGGCAGGAAGGATTTGAGTAAGCACAAAGCTGTCCATGGAATTATCTGTATTTCTTTCTGGCTACCTGTTATATAGTAACTGCTTTTCTCTTTCAAAACTGCCACTACTTTGCAACAAAAGGTTTTAAGAATGTTGAAAATGTGGCTTGATATCCTTTTCTTCTCCTAAAAAGGCGACTCATTAGCTATCTAAGCTGCCAGGTTTTGACAGCAGATGACTGTCCAGTTGCAGGTGAACAGAAACCTGATACACAAAACTCTCAACTGTGTTTAGAAACCCCTGCTTCCATTTTGGTTGTTAAAACTCTGAAGGTCCCAAGAGTGAAGAAATAGATGAAAGGTCTCCTATGATTAATTAGAGTCATATCACACATGCTCAGTCACCTCACTCCCTCTCCCTCTTCCATGGAAGTACTTCAGTTTTAGTCTCAACAGTGTGGAGGAGGTTTGCAGGATAGTGAACGCCCATGGACACTGAAGGTCGTCCRAAATTCTGCCTGGGGTTTAATTGCAAGTGTTCTGCATTGCTCATTTGAGAGTGGCTTGAAGTGGTAGAGATAAGAGGGGATTTAGAAAATCTTCTTTATTGCCTTTCAGATCCAAAGCAGAATCAAAGACAAGAAACTCCCCCATTAGGCCCRTTCTCACTTTCAGGGTGATGCTTTAGAAGTATCAAAGAAAGCAGGCAGAAATACAGGTGAGAAGCTCTACTTAGAGTCAAAAGAGGCTAAGGGGAGGAGCGGGGGTGCTTTTTTTGGACCGATTCTCTGCAAAGGAAATGTCAAATCAAGTGACTGAAGCAAAAATACCACTATTGCCTTACAGGCTACAGAGTCTTCCCATTTCCTTGCTGATTTGTCAGAAAAGCATTAATGTTGAAGAACAGAAGATGATCTAATGTGCATGACCTCAATACAGAAAGTCATTTTGGGGGTCTTCAGATGGACAAAGCCTCCTTGGAGTAGAATAGAGAGATGACAATTCAAAACCCAACAACGACTTTGACTTTTTCACTTCCAACTTACTTTTGTGAAGTACCAGACAGTTATTCTCTTTCCTTGTCAYTGACATTGCAACTGTCAAATGAATAAATAGTGATGTTTCAAAGGAACATCACACATTGGGAAGAGGGCATCAAGGAAATTAGAACACTGAGCAGAAGCCTGGCTGTCACAGGAGSCATGTCAAGAAATGACTTTGTAACTCTGCCTGTGAGTGCAGCTGTGCGGTCAGTAAATACTGGCACACCCTTTTCATTTCATTTTATTCCTCCTGGCACAGCTGCCAAAGGAAAAACTGCTCATTTAACAGATTCTTGCCAAGTGTAGTAAGGGGAATAGTCTCATTTGTGGTGTCTGAGGATTTCATTACATGGTACYATGTTTTAAAGCCCCCAAAGATCTGTCTAATAATGAAGCCTAGACACTCAGATGTTGGTATTGGCAAGTTYTTTGATTTAAGTGTACTTGTCCCTTTGTCAAGCTACAGTAAACAAGCCGTGCTTTTGCATTTTTGATGTGTGTGTAAAAGCAACGTGAAATGACATCAAAGCRGCTCCCACAGCACTGCCCACAATTTCCCTTGCAAGAGGAGCAGAAGGCATTAGCAGCACCTGGGAATAAGTAAAGAAAGAATCCTGCTGATGTGATCTACCCTGTGCCGAAAAAGTTAACTTKCCTAGAGATTAAGCACTCAATGATGTGACTCAGTGATTACATTTTAGCAAGTTGTGCGCAGTTTCTTTGCATGCCAAATGCGGACTGGCTGACTGCAGCAAATTTAACTAAACTACTTGGCAGCATCCAGTGCTGAACAACACTTCCCTAACACTACCCTGTGCATGGGCACAGCACAGCTCCCATGGCATCCAACACAGTCAGTGCTGTTTCACCTGCTTAGCCAAATCCAACAGTTACCAGCTTTGGTCACGATTCTGTGAAAATTTCCTTAATTATGCAGCTAATTCTGTTACAGCCACTGAGTCTTGAGATGTTGGGTTGACACCAGCTGAAAAAGGCAGACAGGCAGAACACCTCAGGAGGGGCAGGGAGAGGMCAGAGGAAGAATTTAAGGATTGGTGTGTTCAGTTTGTCAGTAAGAGGAGTGGAAGGTGCCCACAATGCAGTGTACAAGGATTTCACTGGCAAGTGAAAGAAGACAGTAGAAGATTTCTTATCACAGCACAGGAGAGGCATTTAAAGATCTGAAAGGAGAACCCAGAAAAATTTTGATTTGAAACAAAACAGCAGTTTGAAACAGTGAATCTAAACACCAGTTGGAAGAGATGACTCTGAGAAACAGTGAATTCTCCAGCTCTCCACACCATGAGATCAGGACAAGTTGTCTTCCTGAACTATATAATATTTTAGAACACACTGTCCTGGGCACAGGTGGTGACTGAAAATTGCATTGCCCATAATGCACACAAGATGAAATCAGGTGAACTAACAAACTGTCTCGAAGTTCTGGAGTCTATGCACTAATGTTGATGGAATTACTTGCATGAAAAATTCCCAAAT
Source organism: Malurus melanocephalus (assembly GCF_030028575.1). Lineage (NCBI taxonomy): Eukaryota > Metazoa > Chordata > Aves > Passeriformes > Maluridae > Malurus > Malurus melanocephalus. The sequence goes on from NW_026623288.1 coordinate 58,124, forward strand.
AAATGAGAGCTTKCATGACTAGTGAAAATTTCTCCCAACAGATACCATCTATTTGATACACCTCATCCCAATGAACCTATATCCTAATTTAGAGGAAAAGAGTAAAACCAAGGGGACTTATAAAGACTCCTAGAAAAAAAATAAGTGTGTTCTTTTCCCTCCAAAGAATTTCTTAGTTTCTCAGGTTTGTTTTGCTTTCTGTAGACTTGACTACTGAAGTGCAGTTGTCCAAATCTAATCTCAGCACATTTTTCATCATCTTTAGAATTTCCCACATCTAATGAAATCTTYTTTCTCATGACTCAGCACACATTGTTTTATTTTTTTTTCCTGTTTTACAGATAGGAACAAAACATATTACCCTTGAATGTAGGGGTCACTAAATAGAATTTAGGCAAAGGTCATTTTAGCAATTTATCTGCATAAGAAAAGTTATTCAAAATACAAAACAAGAAATGCCTTAAATTAGTTTTAGGTTAAGAGGAGAAACAAACAAATAGAAAAATAGTCCCCAGGCTTGAGTGAAAACCTCCTTATCTGTAAATTGGCCCTTTTTCCRAGTTCTCTTGGCAGCTTTGGCCTGAGGGAAGGCCTAGATGATACGGCTGCTTTCTTAGTAGAGCAATAAGATTAATGGGACAGATTCTCATTTGCTGTATAYAGACAATTCTCTGCGACTTACACTGTCTGGGGGTCTAGCCCAATATAATTTCATATAGACAAAACAGTTCTTAAAGGGGAAGGTTACATTTTAAAAGGCTGTGAAAGCATGAAARAATCATTTCAGCCAGTAATGCTAAAAATGGACATTCTCCCATCCTCCTAGCAGCAGAGGTAGTGGACACTTTGTGATTAATTTCTAATTCTGCAGTTCATCTCAGTCTGTGGCACTGAGAATGTCAGCCCAACTTACTCTGGCAGTTATTCTGAACCAAGAGGACATCTTTAACAAGCCAGGACTCCATTGCTGACCTGTTTCCAACTCATTAATGCTTTTAAAGTCTGTGCCATCTTTCACTTCCACATCAGCTTCCTCCCAGATGTACTTACCAGCACACCTGGCACTCTGCTAACAAATGATGTGGCTCACAGCTCTCAGCTGGGAGAGTTTTTACTCCAAAAATTAATGCCACTTTTTGAAAGTGCATTTGGAGTGACAGTGAACTCTATCAAGTCTCAATTGCTTATTAAATCAGCAACACCTCAGTCAAAACCTGTGCAGTTTTCTGAGTCCAATGCCATCTATCACTGATGCCTTACTATTCTAAATACTTTCTTCTTGGCTCTTGAATAATTAAACAATATCCTTGCAACATAAAAACAGCCATAATGGATCAGGCCAGAAGTCTGATCTATCCTCCTATCCTCTCTCTGACAGTGGCTGGGATGAGTGCCAAAGGAAAACAACCACCCTTCCCCTGAAACACTTCATCCTTTCAGCAGTCAGCACTGTGASAACTTCCTGAGCTGCAGGTTGAGTCACATTTCACAGCTGCTGGTGGTCAAACCTTWCCAGCCTCTGTCCCAACCCCTTCTGACATGCTAAGACACTCTGTAATAGTGTCTAGATGTAGAGTGGTCACAATCTCAGATGATAAAATTAATCAGTTGCACAAAAATGCCAATATGCTATCACACAAATGAAACCAGCTTTGATGATGATCATTCTCCCTGTTTACATAATAGATGCATAATAATTACCAAAATATTTCTGGTCTCATCTTATGCAAAGGTCAGTTTGTGACAAGACAGAAATAAACTTCTCCTAGTTTAAATTTTATTTACATACTAATTTCCCTTGTTATTATCTATTTAATTGTGCTAAAATTTATTAGACTGCAATTCTTTGGATGGCGACTAAGAAGAACCATGCTTTCTCCAGAGCTTAATCCAGGTATCTTTGATACCTGTTTTGCTGCCTTTGATACCTGTTTTGTTTTTGTTTCATATTTTTCCTATATTTTGTAAAGTGGATGCCTGAAGCCTTCTGCAGGACATGCATTGCTGGAGTTGTGTGCTGTTACACAGTTAATCTCTCCTGGACTAGTAAATGGTGATAAACCAGTGGCACTGTTACCCTGATGGGGCTGCTGAATTCCCACAGTGCCTGAGCTCTGGCTCAGTGTGAACCCAGGGGCTGGCTGGAAAATGCTCAGGCCTCATCCTGTCTAAAAGCCAAGCTTTAAAGCCAAGGGTTGTGTCCTGCCTGAACAGGCAGCGGTGCTCTAGGAAAGCTCTGAAGGAACAGTTGGGATGGACACAATGTCCCTTGATGGGAGCTCTGCCACACAAAGTGCTCTCCAGAGACTGTCCTTGCACTGGGGAAGAACCTGAAAAGCCACAGATAAAGAGAGTGATGGCTGTTTTCCCCTCCCCTCCTGCTCCTGCTCCTGCTCCTGCTCCGAGGAGGGCGAGAGACAGGAGGGACGCGTGAGTGATGGGGGAAGAAGAAAAGCTGCTCTTCCCTACGGCCTGAACACATTATGCACAATCAGGGTGCTAAAGCTGTCACAAAGCAAATATGCTGCACTGGTTAAGATGCAAATTGTCTACATAGAGTTACTTAGAAATACAATAACAATAACTCACCAAGTAGGCGGGTGCAGCTGAAGGTGGAAACCGTGCCAGCACCAAAGCCTGCCTGTCTCTCAGGGATTTTACTGCCTGAATTTTGGTAGTATTCCTACCGAAAATACTACTACCTAGTATTGACATGGCTGAYGCTCTAGAACAGAGATGTGCTTTGTGAGAAGATAAATGGCATACTTATCCAAGAAGTGTCCTGGTCGCTGTCAGTGTCAGTCTCTCATCCATCATGCTGTCCCTGTCCTAAGGGGGCGTTCCTCCATCCCGCTATATATTCCGATAACCGGGTGGTGCTTTAACAGCCACCCTACCTACTGGAAATCACCGGTGAAAGGCAGGTTTGCTGCCTCTCTGCYCCATCAGCAGGATGGCTTGCATTGGAGTTGATCTGCAGTTGTTTGCAGCAGTCAGAGCGCTCCCCCAGTCTCTCCCTGCTCCCTGCAGGCTGAGGTGTGTTCAGCTCCCAGCCCTGACACGGGGCACACACCGGGATAAAGTGGCATCTGTGGAGAGCCTGAGCTGTCCCAGGTGCTGCTCCTCATTCCCTGCCTTGAAATGCGGCAATTTATTATGTCTACAATTCTTAAATGATGTAGGCTTCCCACCAWCAGACAGCAATGACAGCGCCCAGTTTGCACAAGGCCAGAGTGCTATTGAGTCTAAAAGCTCAAACATTCTTCTGCAGACATTCCTAGGGCCAAAATCGATAAAAAGCAAAAGAAATGCCTTGAATGTTGCAAATGTTTTTGCTTATACCTTCTGTTCAGGCTTTCACATGATTTTTATTCCATACTAGAACAACTTCCCCTCAAATCCCTGCTCACCAGAGTGCTTATAAGTGTGTAAATTTAAGTGTCAGCATCAATGGAATATTTACATGCTTAAAAGTCCTGCTAAGCAGAGGTCTTGGGCTATGTCTCATTGCAAAAACAAGTCTCTCTCTACATGGAGCTCCTGTGTCAGGCCAGCAGCTGGGTGACACAGTACAGGAATCCCTGCACTGCTGTAAGGAACAGAGGTCACCTTGTTTCTGGGTGTGGGCTACACTGCAACTGTCTGGACTGAGGTAAAATACAGCATCAGCTCTGGTGGGGGTTTCATGAACACTCCCAGTAGCACAGCCCCCAGGCACAGCAGAATTGTTATTTCTTTTTTGTAGTGAGAAATCTCCTCACTGGAGAAAGCAAACTGAGCAGCTAAAAGTGTCTGTCACTGATTTAACAAGAGAAGGAATGTGCCACAATCAAAAGTCTGTCAAAAAGCTTCTCCTCCAATAGTAAAAAATGAGAAATTACATCAATAGGGAATTTTACAGTTCTCYTCTGTATCACGATGGGATAAGAGACAGATATAAAGCAAAACAGCAGGGAGGAGGAGAGAAATCAGGGTAAGAAAGTTGAGAGCTCTTCCCTTTTAGGCAGAACAAAAATCTCCACTTGAACTGCATGTAAAGATGAATGAATTTTCCCCGAAGGAAAAATAAAGCTGAAACTACTCATAAAATCCACCAGTACCAGTTAGTCATCACTTGAAATCTAAATAAAACAAACTTCATTTTATTGGAATTCTGTAGAAGAAGAGAAAGTCTTTTTTACCAAAAAGCAAAGAATGCACCTAAGTAAGAACATCATTCACCCCACAAACCAATATGGGCGTGAGCCATGGATGCTCCCAGAGGTCTCTGTCTCCTTCATGGACACRCGATTCTGAAGCTGCACTCATCTATTTTGGCTGCTTCACCAACGAGGCCGTGCACCCCACATCCTCCCCACTTCTGTGACAGTCTTGTTTACTGTCTGTCTTCCCTCCCTGTGTACCAATAACTTAGTGACCAAAATGAGACCTGGCATTTAGGCTTTAATATCACTGTCTGTGATAAAAAGCTTCCCAAACTTTTCCTTTSCCCTTCTCCATGAATTTCCAAACAATGCAGTCATTGAATCTGAGATGAAATTAATTCCCTTTATCGTTTGCTTTGATTACTAACCTTAAAAAAAAAAAAATTGGTTAACTTTTGTGGTGCTCAGGATCTTATATATTTGGACAACAAATATGATTGGCTCATGATTCATCACAGACAAGTTTTGAGGTGGTTCCCACAACAGTCACGGAAAGCATCACCAAAAAACAAAGGGTGTGAAGCCAAGTGCTCGAGAGCTGGAGTTATCTGCAACTTTACCACAGCCTCCTCATGGCCCTGCAGCACCAGAGAGACCAGAGACACRCACACAATGTGTTTGTTCCTGAGAATCCCTCCCTCATGGATTGCACAGGAGGAATTCTGCCCACCTAAAGAGAACCTATTCTGTATTTTGTTTACTCCTCTTTGTTCATTGCATGGTCCCATGCTTTATTTACTTCACATCACTCAAACACTACACCGATGACAGAATTTGTAATTTCCTCTTTTTTTCTATCGGGTTAATCCCTCTGGTTTCTAATGGATTGACAAACAATAAAAAAGTCTAATTTTCACAGCAAGTCTGAGARGCAGAGTGTGTGTGCTGAATCTGGACCACACAGAATCACCACACATTATACAGAAGATCACATCATGTTGGATTGAAAACTGCCTTGGGCAGTGACTTTGCCTTGTCACAGTAAAGTGCCATGTGTATCAATAAATCCACACACAGCAGCTATAACTTTACAGGGTGTCCTTCTGAACATTACTGAACCTGCCTTAATACCATTTAAAAGAGACTCTCCAGAAATGGAGAAACTATTTCCATTTAATTATGTGGGTGCAGAAAAGTCAAAAGGGAGAGATTAGGTAGCAATGAGCAGCCAGGAAGGGCCAGGGCCAGATCCAAATTTCACTAAAGTGCAAGAAATGATGACTCTCTGGGGGACTGACTGATCAGGCCCCAAAACTTAATAGTACAGTTTTTGTTGAAAACAGGCAAACTTTTTTTCAAAAGTGTGTTTCCCATTAGTGGAGAGATCTGGAAGTTTCTTCATGCAGGACAGCCTGGTGCTTGTTCTCTGTTATAAAATAATTTTTTGCAAGCCACGTAGAAATAATGCTATAAATTGCCAGGGATTTATAAATATTGTGGTGTCAGCACAGTTTMATTCACAGGATAAATGTGGGCAAAACAGGATTTTTAGGTAACAATCCCTATTCTACAGGAATGTTACAGACAAACTTCTCAGCAGTGTGGTTTTGKAACCTCTTTGCAGAAACCATTTACAGTGTTTGATGTATTTATATATGGTACCTCAGAGAACATTTTTTAGTGTCAGAGGAKAAAATCTTTTGCAGAGGGCTTCAGATACTGGTCAAACCTTGTTAATTAGTCAGGCTGTCAGCTTGTCAGATGAATTATACAGATTTGCAGGTAATAGCTCATTAACAAGAAATGGATCCAGCTAATTATAACAAGGTCATGAAAGCAATATCATTCCAAATTTATGAAGGAATTAAAAATAATAAGGCGAGTGTCTTTTCATCTGAACACAGATTAAATGAGTATTAAGTGTCTTTTCTCAGTATAAAGTAGTTGGTTCTGGTAGTTGAAGTTATAGTTAAGTATTTTTTTTACTGGAAAACAAGATTAAATTAGAGAGGTCCCACTAATTTAACTTCACTTATTATGTAATCATGCATATTTATTCACAACAAGTACTACTCAGCTCTTACTGGTTTTCCTCTTAATATTTTTTATGCCAACACATTTGCAATTACAGAATTTTTCTTTCCATATTTGCTAGTAAATGGGTTTAACTGCCACAAAACATCATGTTTGCAATAAATTACTCTCCTCTGCAATTTGGTTTAGCCTAAGGTAATGACAAATGGAACTTCTTTGGAACAAACAATTTACAGTTTGCACATAGGCAAATATTTGTATAGTTAAATGCTCCTGGAAGTTTCTGTTTGTCACATTGAATCCCACAGGAAATCAGCCATTGATTTCAGACGGGCGCAAAGTTATCATTGCAGAAACGTATTTAATATCTGGCTGTGGCCAGAATCATAACTATCCTCCCAAAACCCACAACTCCTTGGCAGTTTAGAAGGTTACACRCCCTAAATAAGGATCCCAAAATGCWTCCCTGGCCATSAGGCAGATGATGYTWCCCTGGTAAAAGGGATGGCAGAGTCAGTGGCAAGTCTGTGATTCTCCATCACATTTTCCAGCCTGGGATGTAACTTCCCCTTGACACCAGCTCCTCTTTGACAATAAAGGCTGTGACCTGCACGGGCTGTCCCACCTTGGCTTTATCTCCAGCCCTGGAGAGCCTTGATGGCCCAGCACCAACACCAAACCTCTCCCTGTRACTTAMAGAGCTCTAATTCTCATTCATGAGSCAAGGAAGTCATGTCCTGATCCACTGACAGATCCTGTTGGCAGATGTAGGGCAGTAAATTGGAGAGACTGACACACACTATAGAAAATTTCAGTCCCCAAAACACCATAGTTTTTTCCTATCAGACCTAGCTATGGGCAATGTTTTCTCCTGCTGGTTAGTACGGGCAGAGAGGCACTTGATAAAGCATTTTTAAGAGCAACTTTTAATAATGTCTCAGTGGTGAATTCCAGCAGAATTAGCATCAAAGACAGCTGTTATGTGTATTTTCACTACTAAACTAAATACAATCTGAAGCAGAAATTGCAGCTTCCATTTTGAGGAAATTTCGCTGCAATCTCCTATATCTGGAGGTCTTCCAGTATATTGTTAAAACCCAAAGTCAACACATTTCCTCTACGAAATGTAAACACAAAGTACTTCAAAATCTGGCCTGAAGGTTCAATTTGTAGTGTCCCTACTGAACACAGAATTGTTCCCTGCCAAGGAACTCTACAGAGCAGCAATACAAAAGAATAGCTTGTTTTGTATRAAAATGGTAATATTTTCAGAATACGGAACTCCACTGGGTAGATTTCCATAAGGATTAAAAAGTCTGTTTGGAGCATACAAGCCTCTGTAAAATATTTCTCACAGCAGCTAGATAATTGTTCATTTCTGTAGCTTTGGTTGGAAGCATTCCTGTTGAATTGAGTCTTGAATACTAGAAAACAGAAAGCTCAGAAGCACAATAGAAAAGCAGTATGTGGATTTCAAAAACAAAACCAAAACTCACCTCTTAGGAAAAGCTTTGTAGAAATATGCTTAGTGCACCCTGCAAAGAAGCACAACTATGTGCAGCCAAGAAAGCCTCATTCCTTTAAGATTAAAAGGCAGAGCCAATTTCAAATTACACTTGTTGCCATATAACATACACACAGCAAATGAAGAAAAAGCAAGGGATTGAAGTAATCCCTGGACACCTCACATAGTGCACATTTACAAAGAATCTTTGTGTATAAAACAAAACATTCTCTTGATCCAGCACATTTCAGTTGCCTGAAAGGCTATCTAGCTTTGTAAGCTGCTAAAATGGACAAGCAGCTCTGACAAGTTCTCTGCCACTGATCAGGATCTCCCATGCATCTGAGCTCCCAAATAAAATYGGGAAATAATTGTTCCTCCTAGTTATGCATCACACTTCTTAAAGAAATTCGCTGGTTTACTTGCAAAACTTTCTGGTACATTTGAAGAATTATTCTCAGGGTAACTTTATCCWTTACTATCTACCAGCAGAAGTTGATTAACCTGAAGCAATATCAATAAAATGAAAATCATACTTTCCCTCTGCACCCCAGACCTACCACAGGGCACATCTTTGTAAAGTTGCACAAACTCCACAAACCTTATCACTTTTTCTGCTTCTGAATCTTCTGCTTCTGATCTGCATTAGATCAGACCACAACTGCTAGGGTCTAAATGCTCTCCAAGGCCAACCTGCTTTTTTTTTGTAAGTATCTTAAAGTTGAGGAATTCAGCTTAAAGGGATGAACTGTCTGGAWTTCACTCCAAACTGCTGAGTGCTGGAATCCCACCTTGAGCAAAACTGTGTGTGTTTTCGGTTGTGCAATCAACAGCACAAAGGTAAAAAACAGGGGAAAAAAAATCTTTCAGTATATTTGAGGCTTTTCCATTGAGTACCAGCTTCTTCAGAGGTTTGCTCTTTCTGCCAGCCATCAGTTCACAAGTGTCCTCCTGAATCCCTCATTGCCCTCTGCCCCTGCCTAGGGAGAATCTTCCATTTTGCCTATAAAAACAGAGCTCTGTTCTCAGCCAGAATCCCCCAAAAAGAGGCTTAAAGGACAGAGGATTTCTATACTGGAAGTCAGATTAGGACAATGCTCTAGGTTTTTATCTAGCCAGTTTTACAGTATAAATAGTAATACATTTATCACTGCTTTTATCACAATCTGTCAAACTACCCTGTACCTACTAAAAACTGCTGTAGCACCATGAAGTGRAATAAATAGAAATAATTTTAGGTTTGTTCCTGAAGTGAGGGGTTTGTTTACACTTGAAGACTCAGTCTCAATTTCCTAACACTCTGAAGCCTGAAGCCATCACACATCTGACAAACATTTTTGGAAAAGAAGGCAAATGTAAAAATCAGATTGAAGGCGACCTTTGTAGAAATCACAGTGAGTTCCTAGGGATTTCTATTTGCTCTGGAATTTTTCACCTCAGCAGGACTAAAACCATCAAAATTTTTAATGAACATYAACAAACTATAATTCATGTCTCTATTTCAACTGCACATGAGACTTGGCAACCAAGCGCCAGCCTTGGCACGGATCCCTCGCGTGCTCCCTGCTCTCCATCTGTCCAGGCACGGCCGGAAAAGCTCCCGTCACAGTCCTGTGGAGCCCTGAATTATTCACACTGCTCCCAGCCACCCCCAGCATGCTGGGATGGACTGAGCACGGGCCAGCATTGACCTGAACCAAACGCTTGGCTGATCCATCTTGCACATTTCCTGCAAGAGCAGGGCTGGACCAAACCACTGCTGCGTTATTGCTGGGAAGCCACGGCATTTTAATCAATGGCTGATGACCAAAAATGTTGAATGTGATGAAAGGRGGAGCTGGACACCCCAAAACAGAAGTTGGACATGCAGCTTTCAATGAAATGATAATGAATATTCCCAGGACCATCTTGCCAATTTGAAGAAATCCCTCATTAAGCATTTATTTCACTGCATTTACTTTCCTGGAAAACGCAACTGCAGTAAAGAGTTGATGTTTCCTTTCATTTATAACTTGATTCTGTACAGATAATTCATTGTGCTCATGTACCTTCATAAACAGATGTACAGTGGATTATGTGGGCACACACTGGTACTCAAGGGGCAGGGGAGAGAAGGGAAAGTCAATCATGAAAGTTACAACCTACTGCCAAAAGGACCACCAGTGAAGAATTGTGGATTAAATTCGTGGTAAAAAATTCATCTCAAATGTCTCCRCCTGTGAAAGGGAGCAATAAATAATACAAATATCTAAATATATGTGTGTATGTATGTTTTATCTGGGAAAGTCACACTTATACAGGTAATTCAAATTTTCCACTGAGGAAAGGACACAAGCACAGAAAGATGATCAGTGTGTCTTCTGGTCTAATGGATCAAWGCAAGACAGAGTGATGGGAACTCTTCTCAAGCCTGGATAGCTGTAGAGCAGAATCATTTACATCCAGATGGGCTTATTAGCTCTAATTCTGTATGAACCTTCCCACAATCTGCACTGCCTCCAGCAGAAGCACTGACTGTGCCCAGCCTGGGCTTCCCCAGGCTCTTCACTGAGGTGCTGCTGTGTCCCAGTGCCTCAGGCTGCCTCACCAGATGCCTCAGCACTCAAAAGCAGAGAGCCTGCCCAGGCAAAGGCTCCACTCCCCTGCCACACAGACAAATGGCACTGAATGTGTCATTATTTACCTCCTCCTGTTGAGCCCCACAAATGTCATCAGAGAGAAGATATATAGGTTTGAATTATTGCATTGGAGGAAGGAACCTCTTTCCAGTGTCTCAGAACCCAAGCTCTGCACATCTAAATGTACTCTGGCACAGCCTTCTTGCTCATCCGTATCAGTGCCCCCACSGAAATCCATGAGGCAGACAGACCTGGCCTGTTTTACTCAGCTGGAAGCAAAGAGAATGTGATTCCCAAGGACTGTACTCACTGACTACAACAAATTAGTCTCCAGTGAGCCTGTGTACATTTGGGTATTTGGCTTTACTGATGGCTTYAGAAGTTGTTAAACACCTGGATCTTGCTATCTAAAAAGACTTAAAACAGAGTATTTATGGAGAAAAAGAAACAATCACATGGATGAGCAGGGCCTTTGTGTGCTGTGTCTGAGCACTTACACAATACAGCAGCAAAGTTCCTTTAAACTTTGGGGATTAAATGTGCAGGGACACAGCACAGAAACCCAACACGCTCTTRTCAACACAGCTGAATCTCTGAATTTCTTCCTGACTGCATAGTTCTCTTGACCAGCTTTTCACTTGTATTTTTAATGTGCAGAATTCCCATTCCACTTCAATCCTCAAGGGATAAAAAAGGATTACTATACCAACAAAAAATTGGAGATTTAAAAGAAGATCATAATATTTTTTCATTACTCGTTTGATTTCTAACTGAATTTTCTTTGATTTATATTTAGGGGGACTCTCAGAATACATATAAGGTAACCACCGCTTCCTTGAAGATCACCATGATTTAGCATCACTTATTTTAGATGCCTCGAAAGTCACATTTAATTCTTCATTTTAAATATTCAATAGTATGTGTCTAGGAGCCTTTTTCACTTGGTTATATTAACATGCTCTGACAAGTGAATATAATAATGAGATTAACAGTCCAGCTGCGAAACAAAACTCTTAAATTCTRTAACTTTTGCCAGACAAGCAGTTATGTTATGGCAGGTTTGGTGAGCTGCTTTGACTTGTCTGTCATCCACTCATTCTTCTGCACCAGGAATACAAGAGATCTTCAAAAACCATGAGACAGGTCTGTCTACTYATGTCACTGTGAAGAACCTTTGCCCCAAAATGCACGAAGCTCTGAAGGTCTGGACTTTCACTATTTCCTCTCTTTCAGTAAAACTCTGACTAGGAAAGAACTCTTTAATGRTTTACAACATATAGAGCTGTACAAATCGTGGGGAAGGGGGTGTCAGCTATGGGCAAGAATGCTGTCAGTCTGAGGGGTGGGGGTCCCACAGGAGGGCTCACAAAAGGCAATATTTACACTGGCAAAAGTCAGTTAAAATAATGGGGATCATTGGCAAGCTATACCCAGTTCAATTAATTAAATTTTAATTTAGCCAGTGCAAGGACTTTGGAAATAGGAAATATAAATCTGCTTGCAGGAAGGGAAATGCCTCTGCAATACCAGAAAGAGTCTGCATTACATTACACAGACATCTGCATGTACACACCAGCTCCCAGTATTATCCCAGCTGTATGAAAATGGAAAGTTATTACTTAAATTTGAATACCAGAGGGCAACAAGAAGCAGGGAAGTGCAGACAGTACTTGTGAGAGCTTGGGTTAGTACACAGGGTGCTCATGTCTTGCCTTAGAAAAAAAAAACAAATTGGAGAAAATATAGAAAACAGCCCTAAAAGCTTGACTACATGGACGATATGAGAARTTCCACACAGTGAGACTACAGAAATCTCAAGACACATAGTTAATAAAAAAGAAGATTGACAATTGACTGGTTTATACAGYGTAAGCACTTTCCTGGGGAGAAAACAAACACTGGGTACTTAGAGTCTCTCTTGTCCAGCAGAGAGAGAGAAATTACACAAGAACAACTGAAGGCTGGGAACTGAAGCCAGACAAATTCATTTGGGAAACAAGGCACTGCTTTTGAACGCTGGGCCAAGCARTACATCGAGTTCTGAGCTCTTTTCAGTTGGGGGATGCCTTTGGAGAGTAAGTGTTGCACAGGCACARGTTCTCAGGCTCAGTCTGAGTGCCAGGGTAAGCTTTAATATGCAATGATGTTTCTTTTTTTCCTTRCCTTAAAGTAAATAAATTTACCCACATACCCCATTTGCAAGTGTCAAACAGATGTAATGGTTTCCTTCAATCATCAAACACTGCAGTGCAGCAGTAGGGGCCCATTATCTCTAGTGACAAATACRCCACTCACAGATAGTGACACCACTTACAACACCTAGACATGAATATGTCTGCCACCACTGCTGCTGAGGAGACTGGTTGTATCAGTAAACTTTTAAATCTTTAATCTTATGCTGTGAAGGATAGCTCATTTAGTATTGTTAGTTCCTCCTTGGTGATATTTCCCATAATTTCTCATTGGTAATTTCACACTCTTCTCTGGAGTGGATCTAGTTCCTCCTAGGAGCACTTTGGGGGCTTCCCAAAGCTGCTCAGTTCACTTTTAGCACAGCAGATGAGTTGCAATATTGCTCTAGATTGGCTCCATTGTCAATCAGCAACAGACACATTGCTGCCAAGTGTAGGCAAAATCCACAGCATGTCACAGCAGAAGAGAGGGAAATCCCAAGCCTAAAAGCTCAACAAATCATGTTGGGAAAACCTGCTTCAGCTCTTCAGGATACCTCAGTAGCCKGCCTGGGGCAAACATGATAAAACACCCAAAAACAAAGACTTGTATCTGTATGTATATTATTGTCTGTAGCACCTCACTGTGTTGGGAACGCTTTAAACTCATATCCATGTTGTTTTTGTAAATGGGTAGGGATGTCCCTAAATTACCTCTCTTGAACAACTTTAATTTCTCCAATGAAGCCCTTAYGGACTTAGAGGTGATTTTACGTGAGAGAAAAATCAGGCAAATTTGGAACAGGCTTTGAAACAGAAAACATCCACTCATTCTAAATGAGGCACTACAAAAGGAGAAAAGAATTTCAATGAAACAGCATTGTCTATGCAACATAAAA